>NC_066872.1:45196126-45496126 GCF_022985175.1 Labeo rohita
GTTTTATATTGATGTGACATTAATACCATTACTGATTAATACTAATACGATTGTTTTATATGAGGCACAGGAGTGTTGAGTAAGACATTCTGTCTTAAAGTGGCCATTGTGAGATTGTAATAATCCTGACCTCCTGTGCCCCTCTTATTACTAACCTGAAAAGTAGACAAGACATAAGTCTAGCCTAGAGAATCATAAGACATGATGTACTGGTGTGTTTCCTGAAGGGAGTGATGTGGATCTTTCACTTCCCTATTTTACCATATAAATATTAGTGTCTTTTCCTTAATAAAGTGCCTTTGAGTAAATTACACCTTTTCTGTGTGTGGTTGTCTCAGTGGTCCAGGATCCTGACTCTGTGCTCCATCGCTCAACTAAAATCGAATCTCGGCAGTCAGTCAAGTTAGATATTAAATTCTAACAGTCTTTTATGCAGCATTATGACTTTACAAATTTAAATTTTTACAGTGTATCAGTATACCACTGTAATTGCTGTGTAAATGAGTTTATGCCACCTCTGAGCAGCACTAAACTGTTTTGGGCTTGGGTTCCTCCTCTGATTTTATGCTCTAGCAGGTGAAAATGGTGTGTCTGATCACTTGGTACCAGGACACTGTCCTCAAAAGACCCACGATGTGGGGAATGATTCATGAGTCTGGAGCACATACGCTGCAGGACATGTTATGTACCAAATCCTGAATATGAGCAACACGCTGCTAATTGATTCCACTTTAGAAAAACATTGTCTAACAAAAATGCTAACAGACAGGTGTGGTTATATTTATTGAGTGTCACCTCAAGGCATCTGATGCTCTTTACAGGCCTCAGAGCTTTGTTTATGATCATTATGGTGTGAATAAAGATGGATGAAGGATGTTTTTTTTTCAGGTCATAGAAATAAATGTGTTGTCAGGGCAGGGTGCTCCCTCCTTTTTTACAGGATTCAGCAAACAAAGCTTTCTAATTGCTACCTCCGAACATGAATCTGCCTTAAATGCACGGTTTTCTTTTCTGTGTTGACATGTCATTTTGAAAGGACATTGGTTGTGTTCATTACAGATACTTGTTCAGACAAGTTTTGCAGAACTTCCTAGAGGAATGACCCTGAGACTTCTCCGTTTTCATTCTAGAGCGTTTTTAATTAGATGCAATGCATATATGTGTGTGCATTATGAGTCAGCAAAATCTCAAAACTTGTTTCTCTAGACTCTATAATGCTGACTTCACACACTGTTTTGATGCTGAGGCATCAGAAATGCACGGAGAACTGCCGTTCAGTTCATATTGTGCAGTTTTTGCTTTAAATAGAGCATTTTCTCTATTAAATATTAAATTAAATGATAAAGTATGGCTACATCAGTATGGCTGCTTACACAGATGAGCGGGTGATGCGTTTGACTTTAAACGTTATGACCTACAGACAATCTACAGTCTTATAAGGTATAAAAACATAACACAGTACATTCTTTTCATTACTAGAACTTTCTTGCTCGCATTCTCTGCCATCTGGCTAATGTTTAACTTTCATTTCCTCTTGCCAACACACAAACCAAAGCAGACACTCCTTCACATTCTTAACTCAATATTTTGCATTCTTGCGTCAGATCACAGGTTTATTGTATAATATGGGCTGAATATGTTTATTGTGTCGTGTGCGCCGTGTGCCAAGATTAACCCAGTCAAATTCCTCAAATGAACATTAGGAAAGACTCTGAAATGTAGTTTGACATGTGACATGGGTTTTGTTTCGGCTATTGTGTTTCCAAACATAAAATGCGGAAGAAAAAATGTCACTGTAAATCTTATTGCCATGACTTGGTAATTAATGGTAATTAAATTGTATAGTTATATGCATGTAAAGAAAATTATGAAATTATAAACATAATGCAGCTTTCCACAATTATTTCTATATATACCAAACGTTCGCGAAGACTCAAGAGAGCATTATTCTAATAGGCCGTAATGCTATAAAAGCATCTGTCCGAGCGGAAGCAGCACAGAGATACAGACACACGGGTGATCGGTGGCCAGATGTGCTTGTATGGTGGTCTTACGTAAGAAGCTGTTGACATCATTCACACTGAGCCTGTGACCTGCATCCTGACTGAGAGCTCTCTCTCTCTCACACACACACATGGCCCGTCTGCTTGCTGTGTTCATTCATTCATTTGCGGTGCTGCATTATACATGAGCTCTGGATTGAGTGTGTGTGTGTGTGTGTGTGGCCTGTTGGATCAAGTGTTGGATCATGACACACTGGTGTTTTATTGCCCTGTAGTTTAAAGGCGTGTATAGTGAAATTACAGCGGAAATGACTCAACACACACAGAACTAGTGTGTGTGCAAACAATGAATAATAACAAGCGATCAAAATACCAAAAAATCAGATGCTGGTTATATTATATAATTAAAAATAAAAATTCTTATATTGCATGCTTTAACATATTCTTGTGCTGTTTTAAAATGCACAAAATTCTCAAATATTTTAAATAAAATTATATAGTTTAATAAAATTATAGCTCTGTAATTTATATTATTTGATTAAATATAAAACATTTTTTAGGAAAAAATAATGATGTGGATGACAACTGCCAAAATCAAGAAATAAGGCATTATATTTAACTTTAAGATGAAGTAAATTGATCTTACTTTTAGAGAATTTAGTTGAGAATTTAATACTAAATTTTGTGATTTACTTTTCATTTATTCATTTAGCAGATGCTTTCAGCCAAAGCAACTTTCTGAAGAATATGTAAATATTTCTTTTATTTGTAGCATCATGTGTTGTTTTAAAATGCACAAAATTCACTGTAATTGTATATTTAATTATATATTTAAATAAAATGATAAGGGGAAAAAACAAATCATGTCGATAAATCCAATGAAAACTGTCTAAGAAATTATAAAACGACACTGGATTTAGTTTAATTTTAAAGCAATTCATTTTACATAAACTCATTTTACAGATGGTTTTATCCAAAGCAACTTCACTTGTTAATGTCATATTTAAGAACATTTACCAAAAAGTTCTTATTATTGTAATTATATAAATATAATTAGTTATACTTTAAAGTATTTATGAACATTTTAGTGAGATTCATCACAATCTTTCTGATCTCATCAGCATAATTTAAATATCTCTGAAATTTTCCTTCATCAGTGAAAACACAACGAAGGACGTCGCTTCACATTTCTTTATTTTTCATGTTACATAATATGGAAACAGCTTAAGTGATACAAAAATTCCCCAGTCACGTGGCAGATACGCGGCTCGTGATTGGTCAAGCAGCAGGAGGCCGCAGCCGATTGGCTGTGGTTTCGTAAGTTGCGAGCGGACGAGGTTTCACCTCATTCACCTCACGACTGATCCTCTACTGAGTTCACTTCACATTACCAAAATACATGTAAACTGTTACAGTTCGTACATTCAAAGACATTACAATTCCTGCACATTTTACCTGAAGGAAGCGACAGGCACAAGGCTGCGGAGAATGTAAACACGCTTGAAGTCGACATGAAACCACATTCACAACCCATTTTACTTGTTGGAATCACATGTGAAAATAGACAATTGAGTGGATGGTCAGAAATGAGAAAAAAGGAAAGTGGTGTTTCAATTTGGATGAAAAATTCTGTAAACAGACATTTGTTTTTCTTTGGAACGTGGATATTAAAGTGTTAACGATAAGGTATCTGTTAGCATAATTAACATGAACTAACAATGAAAAATACTTTTAAAAATACTTCTAACACCTAATCTTAGATGTTAATTTCACAGTTTACTAATACGTTATTATAAAATGTTGTATGTTAATACTACTACGAATTACTACGAATACTATTTTTATTGACTACCCAAATGGCCAAAAAATATATTTGCTAAATTTTGTTTAAAATATATTTACGGAAATATAAAATATATATTTATGTAAATACATTTTATACCAATATATTTTACAATTTTTGGATTTTTTTAAAAAAATATAAATATATTTTTAAAGCATTTCATTTGCCCTCCATATATTTTCCGAGATCAGTCTAAGAAAACCCTTGAAATACATTTAAAAAAAACATTTTTGGTATGTGAAACTGAATATCAATTTTAAAAATATATTTCTTTTAACCTCATTGTTTGCAACAAATATATTTTTTGGCTGTATGGGGTAGTGTTAACAAAAAATACTGTAATAAATGTATTGCTTATTGTTAAGGAAGCAAATAGGGTCAGTTTTCATGTCGACTTTAAGACATATATAAATCGCACTTCTGAACACATCCGATACGTGGTTTGCAGAGGTAAACGGTGGAAGACAAGTACTGCTCATAATCTGATGGTTTTCAAGCATCATCTAGATGTCAAACGCAACCAAACGTTCGTCTGCGAGTCTCTCTGTACCATTTCAGCTGCTAACTAATCAAGTAACATACAAAAAGGAAAAAAAAACACGCAACTCCATTTGTCAGTTTATCGTAAAAACCGTCAAGGAGGCACAATAGAAATACAATGGCTTTTCTACAAATTTACAAAAAGAAAACATGATGGCACCGACATCTAATATATAATACTAAAACTCTACCGGTGAACATCTGATGTGTCCGTCCCTTCCGGCGTCCATCAGTGAGCAAAAACAAATTAGACTATTTACAAACCATATACAACGTCCAAAAAGACCATGTTTGTGATTTAAAACATGCAAAAATATCATAACCATTTCATTTGAAATATTCACTTGCTTTACGAGTACATAGATCACCAAATGATCTTTAAATATCGTCCACTTTGGCTGGACCGGCGCATGCAGAAACCTGTTTCAGCACGGAGACAGGTGTGACCGTCTCGCTTCCGTAAACCTCCATGTTTCTCTCCAGCAAGGCAGTGTAGTCAGATACGGCACAGGAAGAAGGCACAGATCTCCACAATTAACGCTGATTTGAACGGACCGCGTTTGTGAACATGAAACGAAGCCGGCTTTTAGAGCGAACGCTCAGGTCGGGACCTGTGCGTGTGACTGAACGGTAATTCATGAGTCAGAAACGGATGTTGCTGCCCGTTTGGTGTGGCTCAAATATCATCTGAACTGCTTCTGAAAGCTGAATGCAGTTGTGGAGACATCTTGCGATGAACTGACCCAAAATGGACCCACTCAAAATCCTCCTAACGAGTCGATATTTATGGATCAGTTTGAGAGGAAAAAGCTGAGATTTTGTGGACCAACCGTACTTCATTTTGGTACAAACATGCGATAATTGGACCTTTTTCCCCCTCTCAAAGAGGAAATGTGATTCAAGTGATCATATAAAACAAGGAGTTCACTCAGAAATGGAAATCAGCATCGTATAGTTGCCTTCATTGTGTACGTCGAAGATTTTCCTCAGCATACGTGATGAGAAAATGACTGAAATGTCATCTTTGAGAGAACTAACAACGACAAAATAACTATCTAGGACCAGATAATGAACCTAAAGGTGACGAAAATGTGATTGTTGGCCTGTGTTGATAAAAATCCTCAAGTGCTTATTTGATGAACCCTTCTGCCCAGCTCTCTCTCTTCCAATCTTTCACATCCACGTCAATGAGCGTGACTCATGAACGCGGTGATCCGAGTGCTGGGAAAACACACGGGAGAAGTTAAAACAACAAACGAGAGCTTATGAGAGAGAGGAGAGAGAGGTAGAGGCACAGGGTTCAATGAGAACTGAGCGTCCATGTTGAGAGATGATCTCTGGGATGAAACGGCTTCAGCAGAGGACCGGCGCTGCTTTAATGAGCACCTTTTGAGCCCGGCGGGTTGTGGATCCAGTCCATGACGATGAGAGACAAGCTGCTGATCATGAAGAAGATGCCGACCACCAGGAAAATGGTTGCCTGGAGATTAAATAAAGAATCAAAACTTAATATCATGTAATATCATGTAATATATATAATATAACATAACATCGTCTGTACTTACGGATATTTTCTGAGGTGATCTGAACGGTAAACTCTTGACCAGCCGCAGGTAAAATGCCGCCGGTAGGATGAAGATGAGCATGGTGGCTGCGGATGAACCTACAGCAGGAAGGAAGGAGGAAATAATACGTGTGAGTTCATGTTTCTATGTGGACCACATCTACTAACAAGCACTGCATGGAGAAACTACTGACCGATGAAGCCAAAGATGTCTCTTATGGTGGGAACAAAGATCACCAGGAAGTTGTTGAAGGCCAATATGGCAGCAGCGATGAGGATGTGTCGGATCCAGCTGAACTCTTTTCCAGCGAAACACAGAGTGATGACTGACGAACGGATCTGAAAACACAAATTAAATTTCACTTTTTAATATGTACATTATTTTTTTTAAATAAATGCATATATATATATAAACATATACACTTAATAAATGTTAAAAAACCATATATATATACACTACCATTCAAAAGTTTGGGGTCAGTAAGACTTGTAATAGTCTTTAAAGAAGTCTCTTATGCTCATCAAGGCGGCATTTATTTGATTAAAAATATAGGAAAAAACAGTAATATTGCAAAATGTTTTTACAATATAAAATAATGTTTTTTATTTTAACATACTTTAAAATAGAATTTATTCATGTGATGAAAAGCTGAATTTTTATCAGCTGTTACTCCAGTCTTAAGTGTCACATGATCCTTCAGAAATCATTCTAATATGCAGATTTATTATTAGAATGATCAGTGTTGGATAATATCAACAGTTGCGCTGTCAAATATTTTTTGGAACCTGTGATTTTTTTTCAGGATTCTTTCATGAATAACAAGTTTAAAAAGTACAGTGTTTATTCAAAATATAAATATTTTATAACAATGTAAATTATTTATTATTAACTTTTAATAAACTTTTAATTATTAACTTAATACATCCTTGGTGAATAAAAGTATTAATTTCTTAAAAAAAAAAAGAAAAAAAAAAGAAACAATAAAAATGTACTGACCCCAAATTTTTGAACGGTACTGTATATATATATATATATATATATATACACTCAAATATTAATTATACTTATTTTATAACTTTAAAAAATAGACAGAGAGAGAGAGTAAATGCATTTTTTAAACCACACTTACTGCTAAATAATATATATATATTAAATATATTAAACAATGAAAAATTACACATAATTTATCAACTTTTTCACATTATAACACATTAAAAAATCTTATTAAAATGATTAAAAATACATTTCTTAATATATTTTTAAAAATAAATATCTAGAAGTAGCAATTAAACGAACGGACTATTTTTACATTTTCTAAACAAAATGTGTGTGGTGTTTGCCAGTGCAAAAGCTGATGTGGGTGGTTGTTATTATAATAAATATGATTCTCTGCAGGGATAATATGCATAATTTGTTATACGCACTGTGGTCCAAATCTCAAAGATTATATTAAAAATTTGGAATCGAAAGCCTTTGCACCATGAAATGCTAAAGCTGCATCAGAAATAAAGCTCCAGTCTGTTCCAGAACAACTGTCCAGCGGCTTTACAGATTATTCAAAATATATGAAAAGCAAATATAATATGCATATATGAACATGATTTTCTGTTTATATTTAATTAAATTCCTTTGAGAACTAATATTACTGTTGTAAAGTTAATCTAGCACTGCAAACACACACACAGACAGAAGTCTGAATGGAGCAGGAACTGAACGACCCAAAGCAGGTGAGTGAATTATCTGTGCGCAGGTCACAGGACCTGGACTGATCCGCTCAGAGCATGAGAACCAGCTCACACTGGGCCAAAGTTCACACACACATATACAGAAAGAGGGGGCGGAGCTTCAGACGGGATTACTAGTGTAAGCGTGAGGTAGAGTTGCATCAGCCAGCAGCAGCAGGACTAACCGCCTGACTGACAGAGCTTGACACGAATCACTCAAGCAGAGATCACATTAAATGATCCTGGACTTTTAACCTAAAGATACGATTACAGGTTAACCACTGAATAAAGATCAGATGTACCTCGAATGATAGAAAGAGCCTGTGAAACCAACGTTTTTGTTGCTTTCAGTTCATGTTGAGCACATCTATACACTATACTCCTGAAAATGGGCTACGCAGAGTTTCAAACTGACACTTATCCTGTAAACACAACTGCATCTGACTAGTCTCAGTATGAACTCAAACAAGTAACAAAAAACTATAGGAAACATTTCAAATGAATAAATGACAAAAAAATGTCAAATTTAGAAGTAAATTAAAAATGTAAAAGTAGGAGCAGAGTTTGCACTATCAAGGCGTGACAGTGGTTCTTCGTGCGTCAATAACTGACAAATTTTTGAGTTTTAGAGTTTTAGCAGATAAAGTTGATTAATCGAGTTCTTCGATATGGTTTAATGCCTACAGGTTAGTTCGTTTGAAGTCTCTCAAAACACCTAGAGCTCAAAACACATCATTAAAGAAGCGGACAGCAGACGGAGTCCATTAAAAGTGCGAAAGTGTTGCATAACCGTCTCTGATCAGACAGTCCTTAACAAAGAGACACTACTTTGTGACTCTTACATAAACCTGAGGTTTCTATCTGTCACCTGGGCGCCACATTTCAGTCTGACCTCAAAGCATTCGGCATCTGCCGACGAGAGCACTGGAGCCCTGCGCCGACCGCAGGACCCGACGTGTGACATTTTCCCAGTGACCCTCCTGCTCGACGCTCGTCTGAGAGTTACCGTCAGGACGAGGACGGCGGCGGATGCTCACGTCTCTCATGTTTACCTCTGTGCTGTGGAGACACGAACTAAATGTACTAACTTAACTAGTGACAGCAGTTCAGCTGTTTTCAAAGGCACCGAAACTCGTTTCAGTTTCATATTCAGTTTTTTTAGCATTAATAATACTCAAAAATGTTTCTTGAGCAGCAAATCAGCATATTAGAATGATTCTGAAAGATCATGTCACACTGAAGACTGGAGTAATGATGCTGAAAATTCAGCTTTGATCACAGGAATACATTACACTTGAACAGATATTCACATAGAAAACAGCTGTTTTAAATTATAATATTATTTCACATTTTTGCTGTTTGTTTTGATCAAATAAATGCAACCTCTGTGAGCAGAAGAAGCTTTCAAAAGCTGACCCCAAACTTTTGAGTATTGGAATCACTGTTTTAAATGCAGTATTTCTGTGTTACTAGTTCACACTCAAATGTACACTTTTACACTCAAATAAAGGCCGTCACCTCAATACCGAGACGGGTCAAACTAGCAGCTCTGTCTCCTGTATGGAGCTGTAGTGTTAGTCTCAGTCATGTGTAAATTATCATATGTGACCATGTGAGTGAAGCTCACTGACCCTCATAGGCTCTGACGTGGCCTTTGACCCCGGGCTGCACTGACCTCACATGAATCGCGGTGCCGTTTATCAATTTTTGTTAAATTATATAATTGTTTATACATTTTTACATGCCAAAATTATGTTATAAACATATTAATAGATTATCAATAAATTATATTATATATAAAATGTATATATTCAGACATTTATTAATTTATTAATACATGTAAAATCTAACAGTATTATTTTAAAAATATCAATAGTAGAAACTGTATTACACTTTAACAGAATGTTTGTAAAATGTATTTAAAATGTACAAATTTCTATACATATGTTTAATTATGTTACAATATTAATAAATATTATTTTAATACTTCTTAATAATTCATTAATAAAATAATTAAATAATAATGCATATAATAACAATAAACAATAAAAAAATTGATATATTTCAAATATATTGTCATTGTAAAAAAAAAACATTGTAACTCGCTGATTGTTGAAAGTGTACTCTGCGTGAGCAAACGTGGCCTCATAGAAACTGGAGCTGAAGGGTCTTGTGGTCCTTTATAAGGGCAGAGAAGCAGCACACCTGTCACTGCTCACATAGCAAATGTGCTCGCTAATGACGAACAGCCGTGATTCAGAGCACTGTGTGAGAGTTTTAGGAACAGCATGCATCGGACATCAATCCAAGACATGTCCTGAGAAAACTAGTACAGTCCTTAATTCATAACGGAGCTTTAAAGAGCGTCAGCGGAACGGCCCACCCCGTTTCAGCCAGTCAGAAACACCGTAAGCCTGTCAATTATTTTACACATGTGCAAATATGTCTTCAAAACTGAGTTTTTGGGTAAAGGAAGAAGAAGCATGACTGAAGATGATATCTTGAAATGTTTTTGGTAACAGTGCCCTTTTTTATATCTTCAGTTTTAACTTCATTTTGAATTAATTATTATTATTAAATATTTCGATGAAATTAATTATATGTTTTCACAGTTAATCATTTTAATGCTTCAGTTTCAATTCTGAATTTTGATCAGTTGCAACATTACATGTTTCATTTTTTCATTGAATTTAATATTATATATGTTAATGATAATAATATTAGTTAATGATTACTAATCCTGAAGTCACACAGGTTTGGAATGACACGAGGGTGAGTAGATAATGATCATTTTTATTTTTAAGTGATTATGCACACAATAAGATCCCTGATTATGAGTAGAGTCTGTATGAGTCACATGATTTCAGTGATTAAAACAGCTCTTATATCATCGGTAATTGCTCACGATCAAACGTCCGGCATCATCGCTCTGACCTCATTAGATTCCATGATGAGACTCATTTAGGCATCATTCAGAATAAAAGAGTTTGTTCGTATCGGCCGTCAGTCTTGTTTCTGTTAGCGAGTGTCGTCTGGGCGTCTGACTCAAGGTCTCCGCTGGCCCTCAGACAAAACAAAAGAAATCTCGCGCACAAAGGCCGTGACATTTACGAGCAACTTGAAGGCCAAGAGCTCCTTGGAAACACAAAATGTCACATCGCACAAACCGTGCAACCCCTGATGTAAACCTGATGAGCACCGAGCGCAGGCCTCAGCTCAACTGTGCTCTTTTCCACAAACCATCTGATGCTGAAGCCGTTTCACTAAACAGTCAAGGTTCAGCAGCTTCTAACATGGTCCAGATGAAATGACTTGCGACAAGCTAATCAAATCATACCAGCACATTTCAGTCTCCAATGAAAACCTGATCTAAATGTAGAAGCTGCAGGAGTGGTTTGTGTGTTTATAGCGCATCCGGTGGCCACATCCTGTAAATGCACACTTTACAAGGTCACACTGCACTGCATCAGGTAATATTCCACTGGCTTCGATCGCCCCTCCCTCACTGTGGGAGTGTGTGTGACAGAGAGAGGGGGGCGGGGCTTGAGCTAAAGAAGCTCTCCACCGCCCTCTGCCTGTCACATGACAGAAAAATCCGTGTTTTCTTCGTATCACCGATATACTATTATAGTTTGAAATAATATTTTGAATTAGATTTGATTCTATTTTATTTTCTGTTTTCATTTGAATTTTACTTCATTTACTTCATCACTTTGTTGTGGGGTTTTGTCAGTTTTATTATTTATTTATTTCCTTAAATGTCTACATATTTTTTATGTATTAGTTTTAGTTATTTTTGTACACAAGTTAAATTAAGGTTAGGTGTTTTTATATTTAATTTCAGAAGTTTATTTTATCGCAAGTAGTTTAATGATTTTACTATCATTGATATACTATTGCTAATATTCTGAATTAGATTTTTTTTGTAGTTTTGTCTTTTTTTAAAAGTGTCCATATATTTAAATTCTTTTTTAATTTTATTTGTTTTATTTTATTTGTTTTAATTATTTTAGTACATCAAGTTAATGTAAAAATGAGAAATTTTGTTTTCATAGTTTTTTTTATATGTTTTTATATGTATTGTTTTATTTTAGCAAGTTAAATGAAACAAAAATGTGAAATGTTGCCTTGATAGTTTTTTTTAATATATATTTTATTTTAGTTAATGTTTATTTTATTTTAAGTAATGCTTTTTTTATGGTTTTAGTAATATTATGTATTATTATAGTTTTTGTTTACATTTTTTTTTTATTAGATTTTGGTTTCTGTTTTCACTTAAATTTTATTTAAAGTTTTAATAATTAAGTTGTGTTTTCATTGTTTTTTATGTTTATGTAGTTTTCCATTTATTTATTTTTTATTTTAGCAAGTTAATGAAACAAAAACGTGAAATGTTGCCTTGGTAGTTTATATATATATATATATATATATTTAATATATATATATTTAGTTAATGTTGATTTTATTTCAAGTAATAATTTTTTATGTTTTTTGTGTCAGTTATGTAATACTATAGCTTTTATTTAATTTTTTTTATTAGACTTTGTTTTTTTCATTTACATTTTATTTAAAGTTTTAACAATTTGTGTTTGTATTTTTTTACTGGTTGTTTTTTTATTAGTTTCAGTTATTTTAATGCATGTGGTTACACTAAACAAAAATAAGAAACACTGCCTTCTCAACTAACTGAAATAAAATAAGTTTACGTTTTTTAAACATTTTATTTCAGTTAACATTATTTTACTTTGGTTTTGAAATTTTATAGTTTTAGTTTGAGTTTAACTACAAACTAAAAATGGAACAAACCAGCTTGTGCCTGTTTTTCTGATGCTGAATCAAGATCGAAATGTGCAGAATAAGATGACAAGTGTTCAAAAGAGTTAAAAGTACTAGCAGTTACCCGATATTTCAAGAGCTGATGCTGGTTCTGGTGTCTAATGAACAGGGTGACTAAAATTTGGTGCAAATGAATGGTAGCAAAACAAACATGCACTACAACAGTGGAAATTGATTATATTACAAAATAGTTTACTTATATGTTAAGGCTGCCAAAGCTAAAACTCTTAAGAGAGAAAGTGCCCTCTGGTGGATACTAAAAGAACATCAAACACTCTTCAAAGCGCATCGGAATGAAGGCCAGTGATGCACAACATGTTCATACGGGTGTGTTTTGTTACTCACAGGGAAGAGCACTATGGGAACGGTCAGAGTTACCGCCGTCAGCACAGCCAGACGCACCAGCAGGAGCATCGTATCAAACTTGTAAACTTTGGTGAAGGTGTGTAGCAGCTCTGCCTCGACATGATCTGACAGTCAGACAGAGAGAGAAAGAGTGAGTAACTTCTCGACTGGAATGTGTGATGACGTAAGAGAGCCGAAGGTGTGTAGGTGAAGTGTAACGTACCGTAAAATGTCAGATAACCGAACAGAGCGGACAGCAGGTACATCACCAGCATAGCCAAGATGGACAGGTTTGAGACATTCTGCATCTTCTTCCGAGAGCGACTGAAGAACACGAGGAATCAAGTGAGTGAACACAGACACAACGGAAACCGCTTTATAAACTATATGATATCTAAGTGTAGGTCAATATAACTCAGCTTGCTTCATTTTGCTTTTTGAGCATATAAGTGTTTCTCTCACTCTTTCAGTTCGCTGTAGATGGGCAGAACTTCAGGATGACACACGAATGCAAAGGCGAGGATTGGAATGGTGTACGCAGTCTGAAACGCACAATACAACAAACGCCATGAGTTTAGAGTACGAACACACTACTGAACACACTCGTCTGACAGGCTCATTGACATGTTTGATAAAAGTCACCTGTGAGTTGAACACAAAGTATTTGGGTGTGCACATGTCCTCGTGGTCCTCGGGGCGAGGCGTGAACTGAACGGCGCTGTGGAGCGAGTCGTGGGCCGGCGCGTGAGCATCCAGGTGAGGTCCGTTGGCTTCTGATACGTATGCCAGCGCCGAGGCGTTCTGCAGCACGTACAGACCCAGAGCGTCCGAGCCGTTCATGCTCATGTTGGACTCGTGCTGGTAGAAGAACGGCAGAGGACAGGGCAGGATCGTCTTCTTGTAGATCAGCTGAGAAATTAAACACGTGCACAAGAAAGTGTTAGAAACCGATGCAAGAAGTAGTTCAACCGAAGGAGAAAGTTCTGTCATCGTTTACGCCAGCCATCAAAAATGACTAATAAATAAAGTAAAACAATAATTAAGTGATAAAATATTTTAAAATGATTACGTTTAAATGATTAGAGTAAAGAAAAAATATCAAAAATACATCTTCTCGATCTATGATGTTTTTCTGGATATTTTTGGAAAACGTGACAATCAGGGTTATTAAAGGTTACTAAAATTAAAAGCATTAAAGAAAATGTGTTACTTAAAATAAACATTAAATCAAACTAAAAGTTTAAAAATTAACGATAAATTTAGCTTTACTAGTACTAAAATTATAAAAACACAAAAAAACTACTGAACTACTAAAAATAATAATATGGTTTTGAACTAAAAGATTTTAAAAAGTTGCTTTAAATTTTAAACAAATGCTAAAACAAAATTCGATGTAAAGAAAAAAAAACAAATGTTTAAAAAATGTTTAGCTTTCAAAATAAAACAAAAATAAAAATGAATACAAAATATTACAGACATTTAAAAAATGACTAAAATGTTCACTAAAATTATTTATTAAATGTTTTGAACAGGGTTATTCTAGTTGACTAAAACTAAGTAAAAAAAAATGTTACTTGAAATAAAATAAATGTAAAATAAACAATAAAACCCAACCTTTTTTATTTTAAATTAGTTTAAAGTTTAGGACTAAAATAAAAAAATATAATTTATGTAAAAAAAAACAAACTATATAGACATATTTTTAAAAACTACTAAAAAAGTAGAAAAAAACAACAACACTAAAGTAAACATTAAAAAACTTAAACTATAACTCAAAACAGAAATCATATCATGTCAGTGACACTAAATGAACACTGTTTTGTAACAGCATGAGAAAAAAAAACAATACATTTAGATTCACTTGTTGTACTGTAAAACTATAAAAACGTTTAGGACTATAATAACTCAAATAAAAAAACAATAAAAACTATATAGACGTATTTTAAAAACTACTAAAAAAAGAAAGAAGAAAAAACCAACACTAAAGTTAACAATAAAAAACTAAAAATGAATCAAAATAGAAATCATAATATTATCTCAATGACACTCACGTAACCTCATATAAAGCACATTGGCATGAAAAGCTGTGATTAAATATGCACAGTAAAGGTCAACGAACAATAAAACAGTGTCAGTAAACATACCACTCCCAGAAAAAACACCATACATGAGAGAGAGAAGCCGCTGGTGTACCCGAGATACCCTGATGAGAGACGTGATCGAGAATTAAACACTTCACAACATCATAAACACAAACACAACCTCTCTGACACCTAACACACAAGGTCTTACCAAGGTTTTTCAGCAGAGACAGCGGTAGAATGATGCCGACGGACACCAACACCACCACGTAATTCCCATTCAGGTACCATTCACTGCACACAGAATTTAATCATGAAATTCTGTCATAGACACTCACACAAACTCGTACTGCTACAAATGTACACCATAAATAAGTTTATTACACTTTTATCTATTGTTATAGAAACACAAGCACACATTAAACATCTCAGAGTCTTACCCAGAGTTCTCCTCCAGCCCGAGAAAAGCTCGAATCACCTCCGGCAGCTCGTATTTGACTATGAACAGGTAGCTGGACATGGCTAAAGACAAACCAAACACGTTAATGTCACATCAATCATGCTAAAAACTAAAAGGTCAAGCTATTTTTAAAGACTGCGTCATTACCTCCTATGTTCTGCAGAGTTATTGAGCCAAACGCTGCCATTTTTCCTGGCCATCCGAACGCTCTTTCTCCGAGCCTCTCGTAGATCAGCGAGCCTGTAGCCAGAGGATATTACGGCATCAAATACATGTTCATATATTAATGTGTTGTTTACTATTTCTGGACAAGCTCACCTCCTTCTTTGGCCGTCACTAGTAACAGATGAACGGAGTAAAGCGACAGGATGGCGACTCCAAGCAGGAGAATGCTAGAAAAACAGAAACAAATCACATTTACAGACACATTCTGTAAAATATGTGTTCAGTTACATAGAGCTAGGACGAAACGGTCTTAAAGTAAAGCTTATGGAACGTTCTTATGTAATCCACATTCTTAAATGTATTTTGTGTGAAAATAAAGTTAGTAGACTGTTTTTTAACGTTCTAAGCACAACAAGAAAACTGGACTTTATAAATGTTCTTAGAAAATGTTAAATGTTTGCTATTTATCATTTTATTGATTCTCATTTTATTATTTATTTTATTCATTTTTAAACCGCTTTGTACAGTCATCATTTTGTTTTCATAAAGTACTGTTCAGATGTGTTTGTTATTTGCAGTGGTTACTATTTTCTATTTTAGCAACTTGTAATAAAAGCAGTTAGGGATCATAACAATTATTCATTTTTGGGGTTGTCACGATTATTTTGGTACTCGTGTAATCTGATTATTCTGATGATTAATCAAGTAATCGGATAATTATAATTCATTCTTTTGCAGTAATAAAAAAGTGAACAACAGCCTTTAAAATTACTTAAAATACATATATAATAACAATGAGGCATTAAAAATTAGTTCAATTAAAGCATCAAAAGCAAGTAATCATATCACAAAACTGTTAAAATACATAATGTATTATAAACAATAGAACTAATGTACATTACGCATTACAACAGATGCCTGCAGGTGACGCCACTGGCCTGACGATTGTTTTTACACTTCACTGCCTGATCTAATCCTCATTTAATATTGACTCATCAACGTTTAATTCAAATGTCCACTTAATCTTTAATATTTGGCAATTTCTTTCTAATAGAAAAGCTACAGCCACTGTAATTTCTTGAATATGTAGACATAACAACGTGTAAACTCAGAGTAAGGGTTTAAACTTTTATTTTGAAATCGTGACGTACAGGTAGCATATTGATGTGTTTGCGAAGGATTATAAATGATTTACCTACAAATCTGATGAAATAGCTCACGTTGCGTTCCCAGATAAACGTTATAATAAACCCAAACTCACAACAGCATGCAGAGATGAAG
Organism: Labeo rohita; assembly: GCF_022985175.1. Classification (NCBI taxonomy): domain Eukaryota; kingdom Metazoa; phylum Chordata; class Actinopteri; order Cypriniformes; family Cyprinidae; genus Labeo; species Labeo rohita. The sequence goes on from NC_066872.1 coordinate 45,212,970, forward strand.
TTTGAGGGGCTCCGCACAGCGATAACAGTTTGTGTGGCAGCATTTACTGTGAACGGAGCTGCTCCGACGCGCACGTAACGTTACGTAACCTACACGCACGTAAATAATTAAAGCGCATGTATTAAACCGGCACAGCACACATTCATTTAATTGAATCGTAGCATTTGTGAACTCTTAATAGCATTATGCTTTATTGTGATTTTTAAATGGGTTTAATATGTGGAATGCGCCACTTCCGGTATTTTGCTCGACACAGGAAAAATGCAATCGAGGATTTTTTTAAAAAATCGAACACTCTAATAGCATTGAGGAATCATTGCAGCCCTAATTATTTTTAATAATAGTATACAAAACGCACAACAATTAAAAACAAAAAAACGTACAACAATGTACTATCCCTGTTTTAAATTCATAGAATAGTCAGATTTCAATGATATTTCAACCACTGATGGTTTGCGTTTCAGAAATCTGACCCTTATTTTGAGGGCACCCTTAGCATTAGTGTATTAGCATTACCGTTCACTCATATATAAGCAGTCCGCATTTAGAAAGTGTTTCAAAAATAAACCTCAGTTAATGTTGCAGCATGTTATTTAACAGGCAATAAAAGGCGATCCCAGACATGCTGAAGAACATCAGACTTGCAGAAGAGACTCGAAACATTGTGCAACAACCATGGATGATAAAGCTAAAAATAGGCTGTGATAATGTTTACAGATTTTGTAAAGCAAGGTTTTTAATAATCAGCTAATTTTAGCCATGAACCACCAACTTGGACAGGAAGAGACTGTTCGAAAGGCATATAAAGTGGCCAGGATCCAGAACCAGCTACGGCTCGCCACTTTACGACTCATAAACTACTGTCACATCTAATTCATGCTCAGCTGTAGCGAGACACAAACTGAATGACAGAAAGATAGATCTTCAGAATCGGTTAATGGCCATTCGGTCATTTGACACCGGCCTCCTGCGGCTCCCAAACAGAAATAACCGTCTGACATGAGCCCTGGAAAATGAATGAGGGATGCAAGGTTGAGCGCTTATACTCAGGTGACCATTAGCGCTGAAGGTGTGCGTCCGCCGCTTTCTCCTGTCGGACGTTCACAGCTGACTGCTGTCTGTCACACAAACACACACGCGCACACATACACGCGCTTTAACCCCTCACTGAACATCAGACGCTGAGCTAAACATAGCCATATAGTTTGTTTGCGATATGCATGGTGTAGCATGTCACAGACGCCCACCGCAGCCCTGAGAAATCCTGCCGTCCCGACAGCGCGTTCGCCAGCACATTCTTTGATAAGAACCTCTCTGGGGGTTTCTGGAAGTACCACTTTGGCTACAAACCGGTAACAGGCCCAGGTAAGCTACCTAGCCAACCTTTTCTGTTTGCTGTTTTGGCCAATACGCCCGGCTAAGTCCGTGCTATTGATTTGAGAATTAAGAGGAATTTTCCCTCCCCTACAATAAATAAATATCTTGTTTATTGAAGTGCCTTCTTGTGTGTTTGTGGGACTCTGGGTGGCACTTGTTAACTCTTCATGTTATGTACTTGGTCTTGGCTACATAACAATTACACTGAATATTTAGTTAAGAAAGAAGCAAGGTCACTGTCCTAATACGACCAGCGTCTACTTTCCAACATCTGTCGTTCAGCAACTAGGATTACGATTGGCTGAAAGTTCTGGCACATCATTAATATTCATGAACTAAGCTGTTAAGTTCCACATCATGCCTCTCCCACTTTTCATAACATTCTGAGCACAAATACTCACACAAACAGTATGATGCCAGTGTTGGCCATGGCGAAGGACAGTCCCAGAATTCCACTGCCCATGATGGCATTACTGAGGTTAAAGACGGACATCCCAAACGACGCGTGACCCGGGTGCTGCAAGACCGCAAGAGACAAGAGTTGATCAACAGCTTGAGAGAGAGAGAGCATGAGTTTGTATGCTAATGGCTTTCAGAACAAGAATCTTACATATTCTTCATCATATTCCTCATATTTCTTCTTCTTCATCATGCCATTAGTCAGAAACTTCTGACTCTCCGCATCATCCTCATCCAGCAACTGGCTGCAATGGACAACACAAACACGTCATTTCAGGCATTTCACAGGTTTTATTTGCTGTTGCATGATGAATCGATGCATGAATGTGTCACAGTGTTCTACATGTGGACATCAAACAGCATCGGGGTTAAACACACACAAGAGTGACTCTGACCTGTTGATGGTGGCCTTCTCTGAATCCATGGGCGTGAAGCTATCGTCCACGCTGCTTTCATCGTCCGCCTCCGTGCTCACTTTCTTCAATTCCATGCGGTCCATGTTTACAGCTGAGGATTTTGTCTTTGGGAAAAGAACCAGAACTGGAAGAAGAACCAGAGAAGTTTGGTTAGAACTGGAATCGACACCAAGAAGCAGTTTAAGTATTCAAATTCTGGCAGGTTAACTATCTGATGTTTATGCCAAGTGACCCTGAACTGATCCTGTCAACATCAAATGTTTTGACTGAGACTCTGAACTATGTTTTGATAAATCAATCAATAAAAGTTGAACACAAAACAAATCTGGCCTGCTCCTGTTTTACCAGGTTAAAACACGTCATCATGTTGTTTTCCACCAATTTCAAGGCTGGTTGAATGGTCAGTTGTATTTAAATGTTTTGCCATATTGATTCAACATTCAACAAGCAATACATTCATCTGGGTCCATTCATAAAAGAACATCTATTTCTTCAGGCTCAGAAAACCACTAGTTCAACCCTGCTTTACCTGGCTTGAGTTAACATGTTAACTACACTACATCGCGAGAGAGGGAGAAACACTGATCTGTTATCAGCTGCAATGTTAATTTGAAAAATGATAATCATTATAATTTATAATAATAATTGTATTTTTTTTATTTCTGTATATTTTCTTCTATTTCTAATTTTGTATATATTTTTTTTTCTATAATTTTTTTTTTGTTCAATTTTTATTCACCTTATTTCATTTTTCATTCCATGATTGTTAGTTTTACATTCAGTTCATCCAATTATTTAGGTTTAGACTTTCTTCTTTTTTAGTTTTAGTTATTTTTTTGTGATATTAACAACCTTCATTAGCTAAAATCATAGAAACAATTGTTAGAATAATTCCAGAGGCATAATAATGTTACTTTTCATATGTAAGATACTTTCTCCGACAATCTACGTTACAGTTCGCTACAGCACAATAACCCTGAAAAACACACAATAATAGTCCATGAATTGACCTTTTCATGGGCTATTATGACAAAAACTAAAACCCTACATTTCATTTAGTTTAACTTGATACTAAAATAAACAAATACTGAAACAAAAATGAAAACTTTATAGACATGTAACAAATAAAAATGACAACAATAAAATCTTTAAAGTGAATATAAAACCAGAAAATACACAAATAAAAGCTATAGCAGTCTCTTAATGATACAAAAATAACCTAGCGTCTTTAGTTAGGAGCTCAGACGTTTCACAGACAGCGCCAGTGCTATTTTATCATTACAATCACCCACGTCACTATTGCTGGATTCAGCATTTATTCCCTGTTGAGTGTTGCTGTAGGACTGTGTTTTGCTCCAGCTCCACATAAAGGCTGTGTTTGTTCAGTGTTTGGGTTGAGGACTCATGTATCTGTGCGTCTGATCCGCTCCATGACGCATGAGCTCTGGAATCAGCCGCGTTTAGCCACTCGCCAGCACACACCTGTTACGAGCGCACAGCGCTCACTGGCCTCAGGTCAGCTATTTCCAGCCCGTGCGCGGCACAGACCGTCCTGAAAACCATTTCCTGAGCGTCCAGCGGGACGGAGAACATTACATAAGACTCCGATGAGCCACTTAATAAGGCAAAACACCACCAAACCATTCTTACACCCAATTACCCACAATGCTCCTCTTCTCCGACACAAAGCCCTCATTGATAGGATTCATAAACGCAGCCAGAAAAACCGCTGAACTATAGACTCATGGAAATATTCCACAGGACTGGGAATGAACGCAGATGTGGTACATTTACTGGATTCACACACAAAAACAGTTCTACAGAAGTAAACAGTTTTTACTGTGCGCATTTGTGCTACGGCTGGACTGTTAGACATATAGACTGCTTCTAGAAAACAATAACAATACGTTAAAACACGCCAGTGTTTAATTTAATATTAATACATGTCAGAATAAATCAGAGTAACTGATGGCTGTTTATGGTTGACAAGCAACGTTGTAACTCAATGCATTAATATAGAACGAGTTTACAACAACAGTGCAACAACATTCAATCAGAAATTCGGGTCTGAACTATCAGTTTTATAATCTTAGCTTGACTTGAGTTTCATAGCATGAAACTTTTTATTCATTCTTTTGATCTGAATAATCTGATGCTTTGCATCCACCAACTTCCAAATAAAAACGGATCGAATTAATGAAGCACAATGTAAAAAACATGAACTTTTAAAGTTGTTTAAAAAACACTCCCACAATGGTTTTTGAAAGGACAAAATGTTCTTAAAGTAATGTTTATGGAATATTCTTATCAATTCATTCATATTTGATTATGTTAGTAGAACACTGTAAGAAAAAGTTTGTAACCTTTAAATAATGCTAATAAATGTAAAATAACATAATAAAACTGCACATTCGATCATTTTAGAAATGTCAGAGGAATATTCCCGCAACATTTTTATGACCTCATTTTTCCTTTCCTCAGTTGGAGTATGTTTCTGGTTTAATTCAGTGTACTTGCTGTTTCTTTGTAATCATTTAAGAAATTTACAACCAATTGTTTTTATACCAATGTTTTATTTATAAGCATTTCAACTCCTAGATTATCAAAAAATAGGCACTGCCACACTGTTGTTTACATTTTTAAACATTTACAGCAAAAAACAAAACTGCTTATTAATATATATTATATATTTTTCAACTGTAAATCACTTTAGATCGTACTCTGCATAAAAACATAAATAATAAATAATAAATACCATGACTCATACGCTCTCAGAAAAAAAAGGTACAAAAGCTGTCACAAATCTTTTAAAAAGGCACATTTTGGATCTTTTTTACCCCTGAATGATGAATATTTGTGTGTTAAAGAATATACTATCATCTAAAGTGTACATTTTAGTACCTAAATGGTACATATTAGTTCCTTTTAAATGATTCATTAGTGACATTTTTTGTACCTTTTTTTCTCTGGGAGTGCTTCATTAGTCTGGTTCATTAGAAATGAGCATTTAAACATGTAACCTGCTGAAAGCTCTAGGCTTGTAAAACCAGCCTAGCCAGCGGAAAGCAGATTAAACTGATGCAACAAACCCAAACTAGACACTGTTCATGAAACATGACCACACCTTTAACTCCAGTACACTCTGAAAAACACTGACAGTCTCTTAACGCACATTTGCAGCAGCTCTCAAAGCAGAAATAGTAAGACAGTAGACGAAATACCTCAATCGTTTGTCCTTGACAGCAAAGACATTAAATGCATCTCAGCATCTTAGACGTTCCCCCTGTAATCTCATGCATCTCCTCTAGAGCGAGTAATGACAAAATAAATCATCTAACCAAAACCGTTCAAGTGAAACCCGTGTGGACTGGCTTTAAACCGGTCTAAGTTAGTTGTGCTGCCGTCGTGAATGTCTTCAAGCAGCTGGAGCTGACCTGAGTGTTTTACGACGAGAAACACTCGCTCTTCAAAGGGAATGTCTGTGTTTGTGCTTGAACCAGCATTCTTCAAGCTGCCGGCTGGTCACAGACCACACACACGCGCGCGCACACACAATGAGCAACCAAATGCAAAACCCACAGATCTCCTCTAGCTTTAACCCGGTTATAATGTATTAATGTGGTTTGGTTACTTACAATGAAAGCCGGTCAGATGCAGGACACTAGATGTGCTCACAGACCAAGGATAAGCTTCGTTTTTAGCACTGGAGGCGAGTAGAAGCTTTAAAGTGTGTTGGGAGGGCCCACCTCAGCCAATCAGGGCACTGAAATTGTCAACCACTCAGCACCAAGCTCCGCCCCCTTTACCCTCCACCTGCAACACTGAAGGGCACACGGGCTTCCAGAAATGAGTTGGAGATAAGGCAACACATTGCATCAACTTCTGTTTGCACTGGGGCAAGTATATGGGGTCGATCGGCCTCACGGACGCAGATATTGAAGACCCGCTCTGGGACGCCAACCAGCAGCCGCCAATCTGCATACGCTACTGAGGCGTGTGCAAACACACATCTGGACACACACTCCGGGGTCAATGATCAAAAATTCAGATTAGAAATCCTATTGGCAGAAATCGGCCAACAACCACATCCACTCAGCAGATTAAAAGACATCATACATTTCAAATTATTGGGGAATTTTCTAAGTAAATATTGAGTAAAATACATATTCCATAATATGTAGTTATAGATCCACATAAACATCAGTGCCAAAAAAAAAACTGAAAAACTGACCAAAATTTTTTTATTTTTTAATTATGTAATTATAGATCAACACTATATCCAATATAATCACTCCAGACTTCTAGATATCAGCCATTGAAAAATTCATCAGCACCAATTGAAATACTGACCGCCAATATACTAGTGTGCTACATTCCGAATTATTGGTGATTTTTTACAATATTTTGGTAATAATCATGTCAAATATGTGTTCAGCATTAACATTATATCCAATAACAGCACTCCAGATCTGTAGTTATCAATATCGGCCATTGAAAAATCCATCAGTGCCAACTGAAATATTGGCCGCCGATATACTAGTGTACTACACTCTCAATTATTTTGGATTTTTTTATAATATTATGGTAATAATCATGTAAAATATGTGTTCAGCATCAACACTATATTCATTACCAGCACACCAGATCTCTAGATGTTAATACTGGCCACTGAAAAGACATCAATGCCAATTGAAATACTGGCAACCAGTAGTGCTACATTCCCAATTATTGGTGAATTTTGGTAAATATTCAAGGAAATATTGTTTAAAAAAGGCATTCAGTTATAGATCACCATTATATCCAATACTAGTACTAGACTTCAGTATCGGCCATTGAAAAATCCATCAGTGCCAACTGAAATACTGACTGCCAATATACCAGTGTGCTATATTCCCAATTATTAGTGAGTTTTTAAATAATACTATGGTAATAAACATGTAAAATATGTATTCAGCATCCACATTATATCCATTACCAGCACTCCAGAAGTCTAGATATCTATGTTGGCCATTGATAAATCCATTCCAGTTTTATAAAAATCGTACTTGCCATTTAACAAATAATCCCAGTCAAACCAATCCAGCCACCCAAGATGATAAAAAAAAAACTTGCTACCCACAAAAAGAGACAAATTACAGTGTTGTTTTTTAATTGCATGGAAGAGTCCAATAAATCAATCAGCTCCTACATCATGACAGCGCCTGAATGTCGTCACATGTTATTGACGGGAAAATGCTAGTCAGAGTAAAAAGCCAGTCTTACTGTCCTGATGCAGGTGCTCCAATCTCAAGGAGAAAGAGCCTTCCTGTGCCGAGAAGCCTTTCCTAATACGGAGACACTCAACACTCTCAACTGAACGAGCCAATCAGCAGCTCTGGCTCAAGGGTCAAACACACAACACTACACAGAAACACAACACCTCTACCTCACACTCAATGAGTACTGTACAATAAACACATTCAATAGCTAGTTCACTAATAATATAATTAAACATTCTAACTTTACGGAGAAAAAATATAGTTTCTTTAACTTCAAAATGCACTCAAACAAACCAACACTTCAGACAGAGTCTGAAAAAAACACCCAACCCATAATTATTTGTTATTTAGACCTTATTTCTTATAAGAATGAGAGCCAACAACAACTAAAATGTACTCTAAACCATGTTTTCTAAAGTTTCCAGCCCTTTTACTGGATGCGCACAAACAGTACACTCTTCAAACTCTTCATAATGGACCCTTTGCTAGATTTAGAAAGGCAAAGCTTTTTCCAATTTAAAATAAAATTTAAGTAGATGTATAACACTGTAATTTGTGTTATAGTACCTTGGCATTCAATTTCAGAAAACGTCTGACGCATGGAATCAAAATCATAGAAGCACTACCGTTGTTTTTTCCCAAATTGAAAATTGGCAAATTGGAACACAAAAAAATACATGCGTTGCAGTTTCCATTAAACACTACGACGATTTCTGTTTGTGACAACCCTGGAATTGTGAAAGGCGTCCATCAAACACATCTGATTCAACTCATCAGCTCATTAGTATGGAGTCCAAGACCTGAAATAGAGAGGTTAGATATGGGAGACATCCAAAATGTGTACTCCTGGTGTGCTTCCAGGATTGGGGTTGGGGAACACGGCCCAAACCCTCATGTGATTTTGGCGGCTTCTAGGATGTGGTATCTTGGAGCAGCATGTAGATGATCGCTGTCTGCGCTGTCGTCGGTGTGAGAGTGGTTGCCATAGAAACAGAGGAATGATGAGAGAGATGCCATGCCGGGAAGCAACATTCCACACTCCCGGACGAGAACAGCAACCCAAACACTGGACAAACTGTCCCAAACTGCACACGATTTACATTCGAGAGATTCATCCGTCAACCAGCACAGTCTCAGTGATATTATTTCTCTGAGCGCTTGCAGCGGGACTCATGTTCTCTTTCAGCTCTAAGATTATCCAGCCCGATCCTCTATATGGCTTTAGATTACATTACACAAATATATCAACCAGCAGAAAGACAGACGCCAGGAACCTCCAACATCTCACAACCTGACATCACCTTTGCTCCATAAACTCTGAAACCACACTCTCATGCTTGCATATATTATATCTATTCCATAAAAAAATAATAATCATGAAAAAAAATCTCAAGATTACAGTAGGTGGTGCTGTTCTGAAACTGCTTATGTGCCCTCAATGAGTGGTGGCCATTACAATTATAACCAAGTTTAGTTTTAATGCAAGTGGTTGTTGCATTACATGCAATCAGTTGGATTATCAAAAACCACTGGTCACTGAATCAAATTCAGGGATAATCCAACTGATGTTCTAGGAAACATCTGAAACAATGGTTTTGACAAACTCTGAAATGATGAAAAATCTATCTGGATTAAAAGTTAAACCGTCGTTATCACTGAAGATAAAAAGGCATTATGCTCCCAGATCACATGGTTCTGACATTGTAAACAGAAACGTTAATTCAACTTGAGCTGATGGTGGCGCTACACGGTTTGAGATAAAAACCTCAAATTTGGCATAACAGTAGCTGAGATGCTCCTCTATCAGTGTGCCAAACTTGACAACTTTTTATCGTAAACCTTTGGGCTTCCGTGGATTTACTGCCAGCAGTAATGGTGTAAAACAAATAAGAAAATACTTTGCTACATACACACCTTTGGTGCTTGACCTCTACAAAAACTGCTTGACTGACTTGAGAAATAGACTGCAAATACAAAAGTCTGACAAAGAGTTTCAGATGTTTATTTTCTGGCTATCATGTCCTTGGTTTCGTCTCTCTGTCCAACATGTTATCAGTCTATTGATTTGCTCATTGCTTGTGACATCAGTGGCGTAGCAGAGCACAAAATGGACTGAACTGAAATGCTAACGAAAGATGAGGATGAATTACGTCAGAGCCATATCTAAAGACGTGAGGATGGACTATTTTCACATCAGGTGGTCAGAACCACCCAGAGAGCTAACAATCACCAAGTAACCATATATCTATGTTTTGGCAATCATCCAGAACATTGCAGCACTGCAGCGTTAAATTTTTCCACAGTTTTTCAAATAAATCTAGTCTCATAAAGACACCTCCTGATAATTCTGATCACAGATAGCATAACCATCATGTCCAATTTGAAGCTGCTGACGAAGGCGATACTGGAAAGGTGAAATACTGGGCGTCTGATCTGGATGGGTATGACAGGAACACTGTGGCTTCATCTGTGTTTGTTCTCTGAGGTTATTTCGGTCTTTGAGTTTGCGCCAGAATTACAGTTGGGTCCAAGAATCAGTTCTCTTTCTGAAGCACTTTCGTTATTGGAAAAACACTGAACCTAAAGATTCCCATTATATTGAACCATTCATTTTTTGAACTGCCATCAAAACAAATTACACTGTATTATGTACCGTCACTGTGATAAAACTTTCTGTACTTTCCAAAATAAAAGTTGCATTTTTTTATCATCTGAAATGAGCTGCGACTTTTATTCACGTGAGCCCAAGTGTATTTGCATTGCACATTTCACATATGCTGCTAGTTTTAGATGTTCAGAGAACATCAGAATAACATATTAATAACACACTGGGAACGTTAGCAAAATGTTCTTAATACATATGTTTTGTGAGTTCCATGATGTAATATGAGACCAAACAGCTCAGTTAAGTTAGTTATCTACATAAAATGAATAACAGAGTACACTATGACTCAAATGTCTGACGGCTATCATTCATCTCTGACTGAAATCTGACAAGCGGGTTATTACAGTTCAGAACCGTGACATTGCAGAGTCATTGTTTAAATTGTGCAAGTGAACAAGGGAATGTTTTCTTTCACCAGCTTTACTATTGCTGGGCTTCAAACACCCTAGAGTGAACGCACTAAAAGTTCACAAATATGACAGACAACTGAGGCGCCATGATGTGTTTGGATAGCAAGCTTGATCACAAACTGTTGTTGCCATCTAGAACATCCAAAAAAATTATGCCAACAAACAAACACATCTCTGTTAGCCATAACTGGTTCATGATGCTCTGTTTTGTTAAAAAGTATTGTGCTGAACATTTTGTGTTTTCATTATATTAAAAGACAGTCAAATGAACCTACTAACATAAATAACTGAAGAGATTTATAGCTCAGATACTAAATTAATGAGTTAAATGCATGCATGCAATGGCAATAATTAATTGTAGTGCTCATGAATTATTAAAGGTCCATCCAGTGTAATGTGTGTGTGAATGAGTTCAGCATTGGTGGGCGGATCACACATTACAGAATGTTCTGGATTAGCATAATAACTGCAGCACATGGAGTCACCCATTTTCATTAAGATGCATTTTTACTTTTAGTGTTACAGTTGTTACCGTTTAGTGTTCAATTTTGTTTGCAAACAAGACTTGCTAAAACTAACTTACTCATAAAAACATAAATGAATAAAAGGATTCTGTTCCTAAAAGTGTCTGCTAAAAGCAACAGGAACAATATTTTCCTCTGAAAACAACTGTTCGCATGTGTTCCTTATATAAAGCTCGTTTGTTCTGGATGATTTTAACCACAAATTAGGATATGCATCATAAACACACCTTTCCTCCAGGCGTAGAACTATAAAAATGATGAACATGCCGTTTAACACTTGATGTAAGAGTAACTCTGGCATTGTTGTGTTGCGCGCCAACACACGCGCGTGTGCGTGAAACCACTGTTCACCAAAATATTCAAAATGCATGTTTAAAAGTCAGTTTTTTTGGAATGCACTGTTGAAATACACACTATAATGTAACGAACGTGGTGCCTTAACGTTTGCACGCGCGTGGATGCTTCAGTAAGTCAGTGTGTGATTTGGATAAAAAATAGTAATAAAAAGATACAGACAAACGTTACGGTACTTTTGTTGTTTTAAGAGCCTTGAAACTCTTTGTATATTTGGTAAACAAAAAAAACCCACACATGCAATATACACATACATAAACAAGACAAGTGCATGTTCTATGAAATAATAGCAATTCAGAGCGGCTCCTTTTACATTTAGACGCTTCTAAAATCTCCCGCCACTGCAAAACCTGCAAAGGCGGGCGCAATGTTTCACTTTCATTCTAGTAATAAATGTGTGTCTGTGTGCGTATGAACCCACCTGGATTCTTGAAGGAATCAGCACAAACCTCGCAGGATAAAGAGAAACTGGCGACGCTCCTCGCGATCGAACCCGTTTTGCTGGGAGGAGAGTGTGGAAATTTCCACCGTGTGACGAGGGCAGACCCTCCACGAGCATCAAATTACACTAACAACACACGCACACACACAGACAGTAATGGTTGGGGGTCTCTACCAGAGAAGGTCATCATGAGGGGCTACGTGAGTGTGTGGTGTTGCAAGCTTTCTTGTATTTATTTTATTTTATTTTACTTCATATATTTTTTTAATCAGCCTTACATTTCAAGGTGTTTGGGGTGTTTTTGTTTTATTTTATTAATTTTCTTGATTGTATTTATTTTAAGTTGCTTTATTACATTTTATTTGTCCCCACATTCTTTTAATTTTTTTTTTTACTTAATTCTTTTACATTGCCTTTTTTATTTCTCATTTTATTTTATACATTATTATAAATGCTGTCATTTTAATGTTTTATTACAGTCACTGGAAAAATATTGTATAATTTTCACTCAGAAATTGCTAAATTTCCCAAATAATTACAGAGAATTGGCAAGTAACACACTGAATTAAAAATGAAATTTTGAAGTTGAAAGACAAATAATTTTATTGTAAAATGTGCTCCGGTAATCTTTGTTTTATTTACAATGTTTTGAAAAATAATGTTGCTTATGCAATATTGTAGGTTATGTAATATTATCATGCCAACAAGTAAGAAACTAAGAAATTCATTGATTGTTACTTTATTCTTTTTTTTTTGTTTATTACTCTCGCGTATTTATTTATTTATTGTTGCACCATTAGTATTTTTCAGGAAACTGATATCTCTGATCACAAGTGCAACATATCTGGTAAAATAAATTCTAATTAAATTCTGTTCTGTTTTTTCATCAACCATCATCAGGCCAGAACTGACTAATCCAATTTATTAATCTGAAGTCTTACCGATGAGTCATATTCCACAAAGTTTTTGCAATCTATTTTAATTGTTGAGCTGTAATCATGTTTAGTCTGTTAACATTTACACACTGCCAAGTCAATTCAGATGACATTGCATTTCTGTGAGTGAACCGATCTCTCCGACAGCTTCACGCAAGCGATTACATGTGCGTGTCCTTGAGCAAAATCAACCACACTCCTCCAGACTGAAGTCCATGCAAAGCTTCTGCACCCGAAACGTAGCATGCAAGCCAGAATGCAAAAACTGCTAATGAAACACTGCAAATCATGCTAATGAACAGATTTCTCCTGGTATTGTTTGGAAATGCAGGGTGAGGTTGAGTGCATTGCATTGTGGGATGCAGTATTCAATGCAGTGTGCTCTTTCTGCATACTGGACATGCTGGCAAATGAACTTCAAGCAAGAATACATGCTGCAAAAATAGTAGTACAGTAGTATGCTATTCCAAATGTAGCAGATGTGTGTTTCCGTCGATCTACTGAGATGAGCGGAAGGTCAGCGTACAGCATACTGGAAGTGGCTGTAGGTATTTCTGGATGGATGTTACATTAGCAAGTGACCCATATAGCAGAAATAGATCTTTGTTCATCATTGAGCACTGACTGACATGACTGTTGTGGATCACATTGAGTGTTGACCATCTAAGGTGTGATCCCAAATCACAAAGATGTGTTCTTAACAAGTTCTCTGAAATTAATGTTCTCTGAACATCCAAAATATCCAGTTTTTGAAATGGTTTTTCTTGGTTTTGCAAACGTAAGAGAACATTCTATTTTAGAAATTTGGAAACATTATTGGAATGTTACATTTGAATGTTCTCTGGACGTTCTGAAGGTAGTAACATTAAAAAAAAAAAAAAACATTCCATTTTTTCGTGCTGTTATTTTTTTTTGAGGACCAGATAACTTTGAACGAACATTCTATTAATATTGCTGGAAATAAATGTTACTTCAAAACTTTGAGAAAGCATTTTGAGAACATTCCATGTTGGCTGGGAAGCGTGACCATGGAGATTCTTAACTGAGACTGATCTTCATCAAAGCTGATTTGGATCAGTCTACACAGGCAACATCTGCTTGTGTCGTACAAACGGCGCTCTGCATGTGAAGTATAGCGTAAGGGACAAACTGAATAATGCTGCAATACTCTAATAAGCAAAAAAATATGCAGCACACAAACGGGGATAAAATTTGTATATTTAAAATCAACATTTCACCTGCTTCTTGGATGTATTTTCCCATGACAATGCATTATTCCAGCTAACAAGGAATGTTCTGGCAAGGTTCTCTCAAGGTTATGAACAATGTTTTTCCAGTAATGTTAATAGAACATTTGTTCAGAGTTATGTGGTCTTTTCAAAACGTTAGCATTATTTATATATCTTTTTTTTCTCTGATTTTTCTTTAAATGCTACTACTTGATTCAGAATGTTTAGAGAACATTCAAAGGTAACGTTTCCATAATCTTTTTAAAATGATAAAATGGAATGTTCCCTTAACATCTGCATAACCAATAGAAATGTTTATAAAAGATTTAAAAAGCTGGATGTTATAGCAAAACGTTTGTGATGCCATAGAAGAACCTTTTTTGGTTCCACAAACAATCTTTCCCCTAGTGTGAGGAACGATTTAATAAACTAAAGGACTTTTTGTGCAGTGGAAAGATTCCGTGGATGTTAAAGGCTCATCGTGCAACCATCAATGCCAATAAAGTGTCTTTTTTTTTTAAAGACTGTAGTATGCATTACAGTGCTCCCTAGGTAGAAAGTGTACTTGGTTATTGGACAGAGTCTGATGGCTTTGGTCTTTTTCTCTCTAGAGTAATTAGTAGGGATTTACGTTTCACGCAGTCTATTACGACCACCGTATCACCATCAGTCTCAGCTGTAATGAATTCTCTAGAAGCCTGTTTGAGGTTGTGATACATTCTGTTCTCACACAACTGCTTTTACTGCAAAGAGCCATCAATCACACGGCTGACAGGCTTTATATGAGTACAGGAGTGTGAATGTGAAGGTGCTGATCTCACCGCACAGGTATGCGCTCGCCGGCCCGTCTCAACACACTGTATACTACACATTTGTTCTTGCAGAAACGTCTTACAGAAAACAGGGTCAATGTTTTATGGGTCATTTTGTAACGCCTCTCTTATATAATGAGATCAACCTTCAACTGGAGTCCTGCCTTTATTTACTAAAACAAACAGAAGACAAATCATTTACCTTTCAGATATTAAAAAAGGCTGAAAGTTATGAACAAAAGTTATCTGGCCTTTAATAATGCTGTTTCGGATGTTTATGAATGTTTTTATGAAGCATTTTATTTGGACATTTGTGGTCAAGATGGTTTAGAGAACATTTTAAAAGTAACATTCCCATAATGTTTGCAAAATTATAAAATGGATTGCTCCCTTTGCATTCATCTAACCAACAAACTTTTTAAAACTTTTAAACAACGGAATGTTTTAAATGTTCAAAAATAACATTTTCATAACTTAATTGGAACATTAGGAAAACATTCTTAGAACAGCTGTTAGCTGTGATGTTGAAGTCACTGATTCTATTTAAGGAAGGTTGATTGATTTAATAATATCTTCATCTTCACTAGATAATGTCCAGAATAAGAAATGCACCATATATATTAGAATACATGTGCTTTTGTGTTGGTCTGGTGGTTTTTGCTCATCGGCCAGACATGTTAAGTCGCAGTGTTCATGTTTGAACTGGCTTTTGGTTTGTTTTGATCTCATTCCCACTTTCTCTTCCCAATTATTTTCTGTCAAAAATGTGTTAAAAATGACTCAGCACAGCCACACCAGTTCTGTTTATGTACAATTTAGTCCCAAAACACACTTAAGCAACATAAACACAAAAAGAAAATAACTTATCAAGAGTCAAACATTATGTGCACAATAAATCAAGCTGTACATCACTGTAAACATTAATCTGCCCTATCGTGTTGTTTAATGTTATGTCTAAATATGCAAATGAGACATCATATGTGACCTTGGACCACAAAACCAGTCAATTTTTCAAAACTGAGATGTATACACTGTTTGAAAGCTAAATAAATAAGCTTTCCATTTATGTATGTTGTATAGGATTAGGACAATATTTAGCTGAGATACAACTATTTCTAAATCTGGAATCTGAGGGTGCAAAAAATCAAAATACTGCATGAGAAAATCACTGTTTTTTTTTTAGCAATGCACATTTCTAATCAAAAATTAAGTTTTGAAATATTTACAACAGAAATCTGAAAACTGCATAAAGCCAGATTCAAAATTTGTTTTACTGACATATCGGAGTTATCATGGATGGCTGACGAGCTGTATCTCCGGTGAACGTGTTTTCATTGAGTCCAGAGGTGATGCTCCAGCTGTAACGTTTGCAGCTGCATGTATTTTCCTGCTCCACACTGGAGCAGAATAACAAGTGTGTAGAAACATCTGCCCTGTCCCGCGCACGGGTGGGCGTTGACACAGATGGACGAAAAAAACATGGATGTTCTGTAGCACAGCATAAAGACAATCACAGATCCTGGAGCAAAACACACAGAACTTCACCTGCATCACTTCTAAATCCACTAAAAAAAAGTGCATTGCTGTTTCTTTGTAATAAGTGAAAATATGAGTAATAGCAATAACTATTTTAACGTATAATATAATTACTACAACCCACTTCCTTTCAAACTAATCAAAACTTCAAACAGTAATGCTGATAAAATAACGTACATCATAAAATGTGGGAGGCTGTGAAAACTGACTTTTCTTTGGCCAGAAATCACGTGTGTTTGTGATCGTTGAATGTCCCATCAACGGTGTGTTTGTGCACATAATGAGACCTGATGTGTTTTTTTAAGTTCACGAAGAGCAGGAATCATGTAATGAAGGTCATGAATCAGATATTTGGGTATTTATGGTTTTGTCTCATGTAATTGTCCGATTCTTCTGCTACACTGATGTCTTTCTAGTCCTTATGTAATAGCTTATGTAACTTGTTTAGGGCGGTTGAGGATGTCTTCTGATAGGTGTTTTGGTCTGTTGGTCACAGACGGATGGTCCCTGCCTGCCGTTAACGAAGCCTCATTAACTGCCTGTGTGAAGAAATGCCACTCACGCTGGCATGTGAAGCTCGTTAGAGTCAGATGAAGCAGCTTCAGTCCAGATACATCAACCCAGGATTGATCAGGGTCACGCTGCCAAAAAAAAAGTTGCTAATAAAACAAAGCTTATTGGAAGACGTTTTACAAGAATTACTATTTTAAAGTGTTTTTAAACTTTAAAGTATTTTTAAACCTGTTTTAAAGTGACTCATATAGTAACATTCATAGAACACTTGTTCAAAGTGTCTAGTATGCCACGATGTTTGCCAAACAATAAATTGGAATGGTCCATTAACATTTGCATAACCAAGAAAGAAAGATTTTTAAACATTTAAAAAACAATATGTTTTAAACATTCCGAAATAACATTTTTGCAACCTAATGGGAATGTTAGCAAAATGGAACACAGCTGGTGATTTCATGAACATTCTGAAAAATGTTTTTTGTAACATCTAAATAACATCCTTAAAATGTAAAAGTAAACATTCAGATAATGTTACATTTTGGGTAAAACTGAAGTATAATGTCATAAGAAAAGTTGCTGTAACCTTTGAATGATGTTATAATCACAACAAGAAAACTGGACTTTCCAACATTGTAGAAACAATGCTCCCACAATGTTTTAATAACCTAAATTTGTTAGCTTGTTGATATCAGTAAAGGGTTTGAATGTGAAATCTGGTATAATCAGGCTTTGCTGCTGGATGTTTGGATGACTGAATGTCCAGTAATAATTACAGAGGACAGGCCCTGCACAGCGGGAATGCTGCTGTTCACATTCCATACTGTCCCGCAAACATCGAGTATCACATCCAAAACAGAGCCCACCTGACAGCGTGATGGGCACGAACGAGAACCCGAATGTATTTGTAAAAAAACACACTGCAGAGCTGGAACTGAACATTTAGTGATTCCCAGGGAACAGACACTTAAGTGGCATTTCAAAATATCTGAACATCATTGCATTAGATACAAAGTGTATCTAAGTAAGTGGATATTTATTGCAAAGAAACCACATTTTCCTTAACTCAACACAACACATTCATTTTAAATATACTGGAAAGCTCTCATTGGCTTGAAAATTATTGTATTGTATATACAGTATACACTCTTAAAAATAAAGGTGCTTTAGAAGGTGCCATTTTTGGTTGCACAAAGAAGCATTCAGTCAAAGGTTCTTTAAAAAACTATCTTGACTATAATTGACTTGACTTTACTTGAACTTACTATAGCTCAAAATAGAGGAACAATTTTATAAGTTCTATAAAATATTATATGTTATATAAATGTTATAACAGAACATTCTTAAAACTTTATTTGATATGTTATATAATATAATAGTAAAAAACAGCCACATTCTCAAAATATCCTTATGGTGTTATTTATACTTGAGGAACATACTAAGAAACATTCTTGCAACTTTAATGGTACACTGTAAAAAATAAAAAACACAATTTGTTGAGTCAGCTTATAATAATTTTTTACCCTGCTGCCTTAAAATTTTAAGTTCAGTCAACTAAAATAAGTTTATTCAACTTGAAATGTTAAGTTGTACTAAGTAACTACTTAGATATTTGTGTTTGCTAAACTTAACAGATGGGTAAGTAACCCAGCTGCCTTCAAATTTTAAGTTGATTCAACTCAAATATCTAAGTTGTCACTTAGTATAACTTAACATTTCAAGTTGAATAAACGTTTTTTGAGTTGACTGAACAAATTATTTTTTTACAGTGTATAATCACAACAAGAAAACTTGCCATTTAATGTTTTAGAAACATTTCAAAACAACAATGTAACGTAAATTGTTAGCTGGGATGGTGCTGGCAACACTATGGTCATGGGTTTGATTCCCAGGGAATGCAACTGCTCAAATATATGCATTGAATGCAAAGTAATTTGCTTTGGATAAAAGAATCTGCAAAATGCATGAATCAATATTAAGAAAAAAAACTGAAAAGAAGGGGTTGATATTAAAAGTAGCTTAATTTTTTGATGAAAGATTATAAAGACAAACATTTCATTTACAATAACTATTAAATTGATCACAACAAGGATGTCATTTTAAGATTCACCAGATGCTCAAAATTCTGTAACCCACAGCAATGAAGTGATGTGAATTTAAGCACAGTAGGATCACTAAATCACTCAGACTGAAGGAGTGAACGGGCTCTCTGCGGTGCGGCAGTGATTCACATGGCAGCCGTCATGTGCCAGTCATTTTCCAAACGGCTCCTGATGCACAAACAACACTAATTTGCTGTTGTTTGTGTTCCCTGTATTTTTCCACAGAGCAGCGGAGGCTTCATGCACCGTCCACCCACAACAGTTTCAAAAACAACTTTCTGGCACTGAGGCTGAGAAATTCGCTGCTTTATCAATCCACACTGCCCTGAACCAACAGTGGCGACAACCAGAGCCCGAGGCAAACCAACACATCAGACGTGGAACATCTCATCTGATGGGGCCGTGGGGCATTTTAATGAAATAAAAAAAACTTAAATGAAAAAAAAAAATCCTTTCTTCATTATATTTTGAAATATGCAGCTACAATAAGATGCATGATAAAAGAGGCCCAGAATTTGTGCTTCTGTATTTTACTGGACACAAATTTACTGTAAAAAGTTCAGCTGCAGTGTATTCAGAGTGAAGCAAGCTAGCCATAACACACTTGGTTTATATTTGTTGCTTTCTGTCAGAATTGCTCCGTCAAAACTATTTTTGTACTAATTATGTTTATGCATCTTAAAAAATGTGCAACGCAAGCATCATGATGTTCCCAAAGGTTTGTAAGCCTCATTCTGTCATGCGCTTCCTGTTCACGGTCAGATTGTGTTTGTTTGCGGAGACTGGTTGTTGTTTCATTGAGATGATCTGTCTAAATAATCTCATGGATGTTCATGTAGCGGTCAGATGGATGAGCAGCTGTGTTTTTCTCAGCGTAACCTCGTCCACCTTCATGTCTTCTCTCATGTTCTTGTGGTTGACGAAGAATGAGGGGTTCAGAAAACACCTACGCCATAGACACCCGGAGTGCCACTATTTTGGGCTATTTTGCAAGCAATATGTGTACACAGGTGCTGCTCAGAAAATATTTGATATAAAAGAGCTGTTTTCTGCACTGCTTAATCAAAGTACTAAAGAAATGTGGTGCACAGTAGAGACAAAAAATGTTGTTGAGTGGTGACCAGAATATCAAATGAAAGCCTGTTCAGATCAGGTTTTCACATTCACTCCTTTCCTGTATTTCATCATATGTTTTACAACATTCAAAAACATTGCATAAAGGAGCCTTTAGAACCAGATGTGAGCAAATGTAGTTTGATAACAGTCGATGAGCTGCATCACCAGCAGTGAAATGAGCAATAAAAATCACTCGATGCTGCCATCTAGTAGAAATTCATTCAAAATATCCTAAGGCAGTGGTTCCCTACCAGGTTCCTGGAGGCCACCCAGAACCGCACAGGTCGCATCTCTCCTTTGTCTGACACACCCATTTCAGGTCTTGGAGTCTCTACTAACGAGCTGTTAATCGGGTGTGTTTGTTTAAAGAGACATGCAGTGTTGGGAAACCTCCAGAAACGTGTTTGGGAACAACTGTCCTAGGGCTATCTGTCATTTAAATTGGCAAAAACAGTAGACCTAAAATGTATTTGTTCACCTCGTTCGCAATTATAATACTGTATGTCACTGATTGATTAATGTGTCTGTACCTGCAGGGATCTTTTCTCAGAAATTTAACATAATCAATAAAACTAGTCAACCAGCTCCACCAAGGTTGTGCTGGAGGCAGCACCAGCCCGAAAATCAATTCGTTTCATTAAAAACATTTTATTGGTTATACGAATGTTAAGGAAACATTACACTTTTTAATTTAGCAAAAATGTTACTTTTGAATGTTCTAAAACAGTCAAAAAACGAAAATGTTTCAGGGAAAATGTTCTATTATAAATAACATTTTTGTGCTAACATTTTGAAAACATTACTAAAAATCATCAGATTACATTTAACAAATGGATAATGTAAATTGTGAAGTATTTATGCGTTATTCAGGTATCTATTGTACTTCCTTTACATTTTCAATGATTTAAAAATAATAGTCAAATGCAGTGTGTCCAAATATTACATCATCATTTTAAAACCATTAGAATTTGATGGGGAGAAATTGCTTACATTTTATAAAAATAATATTGCATTACAAAATAGGCATTATTTTCTTTTATTCAGTATGCATGGTATGAGTTTTTCATTTGATTGTTTAGGTAAAATGATCAATTCCCATGTTTATGCATGCAGAAAAATGTTTCTGTAAGTAGACAATAGTATAAAAATTAAATATGTTAGTATTAATTAATAATCTGTTCTAAGAATGTTTTTCTAACATTCCCATTAAATTATGAAAAAATGTTATTTCTAAATGTTCTCTGAACATTCGAAAAGTACAGTTTTAAAAATATTTTACTGGTTATACAAATGTTAAGGGAACATTTTCTGATTTTGCAAAAATTATGGGAATGTTACTATTGAATGTTCTCTGAACGTTTTAAAACAGGTTGTAACAATTAAAAACCAAAACGTTTCAGGGAAAATGTTCCATGATAAATAATTTTATCATTATTAACATTTTCAAAACGTTATTAAAAATCATCAGATTACTTTAAACAAATGTTGTATGAACCTCTATTTAACATAAGCCACCAAAAGAGGGCGTTCACTTTCCACAACAAGTGAGGAACAGGACGAATTTTATTTTATACTGTTTATAGATGGTAAGTGTGACATATTCCATATCTAGTCTGCCTTGTAAAAACCGTGTAAAAAAAAAACAGACAGAACGACAGCAAATCGTGGATTTGATTTGAACTGGCAGCACTCGGAAGAATGTAAAACTAGCATTACACTGGAGTCATAACATGGGTACAAAACAGGTCTCCCATTTTAAGGATTTATTTTATTTATTCAATGGATTTAAAATATTGTTAGTGTCATTAATTCAGTGTAATTTGCTTCAAACTGCTGCTAACAGAGCGAATAAGCGGTGCGGTCTCATGATACCTGTTACTTTCCGCAGCGCTTTTCAAGATGGACCAATCACAGATGAGTGAGTGTGATGAGTGGATGTTGATTTCTTTTAGATGATTTTATAGAGATTTAAGAAGGAGATTTCCATTTGTATTAAATGAAATACCAATCGGTATATATAGACTGAAACTCTTTAGAACATAGAGGATTGGATTTTCTGAGCCATCACGCGCCCCCTTGCGGAAGAATTGTCATTTGACGCGTAATGATCTTAACAAGAGTCATCTTGTGCGCATGCGCTTTCTCGTCACGGCCGCTGCGGGTTTTGCGCACAGGGACGCGACGGCAGCAGCGGAGGAATCCATAGCAACGGCGGATAAACATGAGTTACTACAGCAGGTAAGACACCGATGGAAACACAATTCTTAGAAATGATCCGAAAGTGACGTTCGTTCGGGGAGCTTGCATGTGTGCTTTAAATTCGTGTCTTTCGTAACTTTGCTGTGTTTTGTCGGTGGGTCCTGTTGCGTTTCGTGCGTGCTGTAACATCAGCCAAAGCTAAAAACACAAAACAACACACGTAGACTCTGAACAAGCACACAAATCCCAATCGAACAGCTGAATTGTGAACAGAAAAGAGGTCAAAATAAAGCAGGAGAGGGTGAACGGATGCAGTCAGCGGGATTTGATGGGTGTAACGGTGAAGCAGCGGTTAACGTTAGCCGGAGGATGATAGCAGGGAATGCAGATGAACACATCGCTGTATGATCGACATTATTGTGCTACACGAATAGATATGATGATCAGCTGCTCATGTGTTAACCACAGCAAACGCTTCATGGCTGGATTTATCTTTATGAATGAAAACATCGATCAATCAGTGCAACAGGCGCGTGACTGAATGGATGTAATTCATTAACAATCATTCAAATGAGAGTATGCAGAATTGTTACTTATACATAAACATCATCAAATTGCCAGTGGTTTCACGCTTTTGACGTAGTCATGTGATGTAATTTGTGCGTAATTACTATATGGATATGACGTCATAACACTTTAAGTAACACATATTTTAAGTTTAGACAGAGTTTATAGTCACGTCTTTAATTATTTTGACATTTTGACGTTGTTTTCCTAACAGGTAAACTCCCTTTCCAAAATAATAATTTATTATTTTAATTGAAGTATTTATGCATTAATCCGGTATTTGTAATACATACTTTACATTTTTACTGATTTAAAAATAATAATACATTGGAATGTGTCCAAATATTACATCGTAATTCAGAATAATTCAAATTTGAGGTGGAAAATTGCTTAAATGTTATACAAATAATATCACATTACAAAAATGGGCTTTAGGGTATGAGTTTATCTATGAATTTTTTTTTGTGAAATTACCAACTCGCATGAAAATGAAATATGTTAGCATGAACTGACAGTCTAATCAAATATATTCATTTTAATTGTGTAACTTTATATTGTATAAGTTATTTATATTGCATTTTAAAAATGTGTTAATATTTGTGACCCTGGACCACAATACCAGTCATAAGGGTCAGTTTTTTGAAACTGAGATGTATATAGATCATCTGAAATCATCTGAATAATATATAGTATAGGACAGTATTTGGTCGAGATACAACAATTCTGAGGGTGCAAAACAATCTAAATACTGAGAAAATTGCCTTTGAAGTTGTCCAAATGACATTCTAGCAATGCCTATTACAAATCAAAAATTATGTTTTGATATATTTATGGTAGGAAATTGACAAAATATCGTCATGGAACATGATCTTTACTTAATATAAGCAAAAAATTGATCATTTTGACCCATACAATGTATTGTACCAGTGCTACTTAAGACTGGTTTTGTGGTCCAGTGTCACATATTGATGATGTATTTATTATTTTGAAGGTGATGATTTTTTTTTTTTTTCTAAGAGTGCTTTAATTTTGTTCTATTAGACAAATTGTCTATACTGTCAAAAATGTTTTTTTAAAAGTTGTAAATAAACAACTAAATTATTGGAGTATGTTTTAGAAGAAAACACTACTTCACTTTCTGCTTTGTGAAATTTACTAGCGATTTTTAAATGATAATTCATAATTCAGTGTGGTTCTTTTGTTATTTACTGTTCTGCTGTTAATACTGCTCATATGGAGTGATTAATTAGACAGTTTCTCATTATAGCAGAGTGTTGTTGATGAATCTGTTCTGACAGCTGCAAGGATGCATTGCAGCTGAAATCTTTGGCCGTCCTTGACTCTGTCCTGAGATCATTTTCGACATCTGCTCTCAGTTTCTTTGCGTAAGTTTTGTCCTCCAGACACGACCGGGCTTCTTCCTATCAGAACCGCAGTCCTTCCCCTCCCACGATGCCTGAGCTGGAATTCGGTGTGGTTTCATCTGATGCACAAGGACAGGAAGTGGTTTGGATTTATCTGCAGTTTTTGTTTAACTTTCAGCCTTCTTCTGAGAACGGCTGACGTAGTTTTCCTAAAGTCACATCTCTGATAACGATGAGCAAGGTTCTATTTTGGCGTCTGCCTTGTGTTTGATTCCTAATGTCGTCTCTCGGTCTGGATGAATGGGATTGTAGATCATTTCTTGTGTTGTGATCGGTTGAGGTTTTATCTGATGGGAAGAGTGGTTTGGTCCTCATGTTTGCAATTTTTCTTTGAGGTAGAGTCCAACTTTGGCTTTTTAAATCTTTAAATTTACATACAGAGTTAGGCATTAAGCAAATGATGTAACAGAAACTATAACTTATATCATAGATTATAAGCACAAAATACCACATATCTGATGTTTGCTGCAAAGTATTCAAACATACAAATACATAAGTTGTTTGAGAGTGTAGGGAGACCGAATCCATTTAGTCATTTGCATTGCTTCAATGGAGTGGGCGATCATTGCACAATGTTTTTGCTGTGATTCCTGTTTCCATGGTTACTATGACTTCTGTAATTGGTGGATTTGGTGGATAGTTCATCCAAAAATGGAGATGTGCTGAAAAAGTACTTATCCTTAGGCCATCCAAGATGTAGATGAGTTTGTTTCTTCATCAGATTCGGAGAAAATGTAGTGTTACATCACTTGCTCACCAACTAGATCCTCTGCAGTGAATGGGTGCCGTCAGAATGAGTCCAAAAAAACTTTTCACTTAACAAGACGTTAATTGATGGACTGCGGTGGTGTGGATTATTGTGATGTTTTTATTAGCTGTTTGGACTCCCATTCTGACGGCACCCATTCACTACAGAGGAACTATTAGTAAGCAAGTGAAGTAATGCTGCATTTCTCTAAATCTGATGAAGAAACTCATCTACATCTTGGATGGCCTGAGAGTAATTACATTTTCAGCAAATGTTCATTTTTGAGTCAACTATTCCTTTAAGGGAGTTTGTCTGTTTAGTAAGTGTTTTATGAAAAAACAAAATGAAGTGTCTGCTGCAGAGGCGTTTTTCATCACATAACTTTAAAGCTCATGGTAGATCTGCTTTAAAGCTTTAATTTTGAGGAAAATTGGTAAAATACATGGGATTTTATTTCTGGACCCCAACAGTTGTGGTCTGTTATAACCAACAGCACTGAGACACTGAGTGCATTAGGCATGCTGTGAATTTGCCTGCATGTTGGTGTGTTTATTTGTCTGTTTGCACATGTGTGTCTCCTACATCTCGTTTGATGAATGCAGCTGGCCTAGATTCACATATCACAGCGTGCGTTTTCAAGAAGTTCATTCACAAAGCCAGAAATTGGTCCATCCACTTGCAGACCTGATGAATAAGTCTGAGAGCGTCATTATGGCGCAATTACGCTCTGTTTGGTGGCCATTAGATGAACGTGGAAGTACAGCACAGCCTGAGATTGGTATCATTATCAGAGCCGTGAGAGGAAATGACACGCCGCAGATGAGACGATTGCGGTTTGCGTTTACATTCATAATAATTTACATAGCAGACGGACGGTTGCTTGCCAGACCGACTTACACAGCAGTCTGGGTTTTAGAGCGTATTTTCGCTACTTGTTCATAACTTTTTTCCCTTTTTTTTTATATAAAAGTTTCAGAACTTCATCAAAACTTCCTTCTAACTCCAAAAAAAACATTGATTGAAATTAAACAGCAGAAGCATCTTGTTTGCACTAACACATTGACATCTACAAGATAATAAAACACTTCCATCCAGCCACAATAAAATAATAAAAAGGTAGAAAAGTAGAACGGAGACCATTATTCATAAAAAGCTTGACAAATGATGACAATTATGTACAATTTTATGCATAAAAGTGGGCATACAGAAGTTTTAAAATCACAACAGCCAAAAATTATTTAAATTAATATTTCAGAGACTGAGTGCAAAATGATTTTTTTTCCCCACAGTTTTTTCCTACGATATGCACAATTTTGATGCATGAATTACAATTTTTCTCAAATGCTAGGTCTCATTTAACAGACATCACAACATAATCATAGCTATTTATGTAATATGCATGTATTTCTGACAGATTTTGTTTTGCATTTGATGGCTCACATGATGAAAAAATGTTTGAAATTTTACATGCATCAGTTTTGATCAACAAGCCATGTGCATTTATGCAAACTGTAAACAAATGCACTTTTGTGCCAAAACACATGCAGTTTGCTTAAATGCATTAGAAATTTAAAGCTAGTGGTAACAAGACAAGAATTGTTCAGAAATCTGGATGCATTGTTTCGAGAAACAAAATTCACCTTTGAGCCAAAGTGGGTAAAACTGAGAAAAAACTATAAATGTTTTGGGTGAGTTACTATGCATACATGCAGCAGAGTTGTGAATGTGATGTCCCATAAAACAGTTGTGACAACTGCATTTGCATGAGCCAAATCGTTTGATGAAAACAAATACCACATTAAACTAAAAAAAGTTTTACACTGTGCTATGTTGCAAATGTCAAACATGCATTAATGCAGTCGTGCACAGCGGTCGTGTGTGTAGTTTTAGGCTGCCGGGTTTCACGTGGCGAAGCGTTCACACTTCAGAGTGACACCAAACGCTCGGCAGCGTCATGCTTTTCAAAGGGCGTCTGTGGGGTGTTGTTGCCATAGTAACCAGCAGCAGCCCTGAGGCTCACCTGCGGCTGTCAAGCGTGTGTTCCCTCATGACCTGCACAGGTAGAGACGGCCGAAACACACACATTCACACATTCTCACTCACACACACTCGACATGGAGACGGTGAAGAGCTCTTCTCAGCCCGCTTACAGCCGCTGGTCATACAGGTACACACACACACACACATGAGAGAGATACAACAGAGGTTTAGTGTTTAAAGGACGTTGAGTTGAAAGTTTGTGTTTCATATAGAGGCGTGTGTGGTTTGGATTCACATGAGGATGGTCGCTCTGTTGTGTGTTTGTCAGGTTTGTTCACAGTGTTTTGTTTCCTGAATGAGATTGCTGGTGTTTCCAAATATGGACATTAATTCCTCTGTAATGACTGATAGAACGTTAATAGTAAATGAATGGACGGATGCAGGGTTGAACATTTATTGACAGCTGTGATTGATTCCTAAAAGGATTTGGTATTTATAGGTCGAGAGATGGACAGATAAATAGGAAGATAGATTAAAATATTGAATGATGGATGAATGGATGGCGTGTGTGAGATGATGGTCAGGTTTGTGTTGGTTGATGTTTTGCTCCTCTGAGATCTTGAGATCCACTGAGAGCCGAAGTTTCCGCTCATTACTCACATTCCTCTCACAGTGCTGTGTTCTTTCTTTCTTTCTTTCTTTCTTTCTTTCTTAACTGGAAAGCATCTGCTAGAGTGTGTGTATGTGTGTGTTTGTGGGGTGTTACCTCAGGTTGTCATGTTGATGCTGGTAACCATGGTGACACAGGTGTCACATCAGGCAGCTTGTGTGTCACCCTACCTCCGTGAGCATGAAACATTCATTCAGGTGTGTGTTCGTCATCTTCATCACTGACTTTTCCTCTCTTGTGTTTCTCTTTGTCCGTCTGTCATCGGCATGGAAACAAAGACCCTCCAGTTCTTCCAGCTTCGCGTCCACCGCCATGACCAGGTACAGCAACTCACTCACTACTTTATACTATGATGCTTTGAACAAAAATACAACCTTCATATTAATTTTAACACAGGTCTGAAGTGATTCTCCGGTCTCTGCAGTGTGAGTGTTTGTGTGGGTCGGTGTGTATTTTTAGACACATAGTCGTGTATAGATTTGTGTGCGTGAGGGTGTTTGCGGGGAATTGATTTTCTTTTGTTTGGGTGTCGTTTGGTTGCCTGGCAACACAATGACTGATAGATGACTGATGGGAGTGCAAACACTCACACTGCAGCGTTCAGACTCTCAATGTGTCAAATGATGTGTTTTAGATTCAGATTCAGCCATTAGTGGATGTAATGAACTGATGAGATGGTGTAGATGTGAAATGACTGAACGAGATGGTGTAAATGTGTGTGTGTGTGTGTGTGTGTGTGTGTGTGTGTTAATGGTTTTTATTGTGTTTTGTTGTGTTTCAGCACTCTGGAGGACGACAGTCTGAACCTCAGACAGCAGAAACTGGAGAAACAGGTGAGACACATTTACACAATAAAACAACACCATCAGACAAAACACAGTAACGTGTCAAAACACAATTAAACACAATAACATCTGTCAAAACACAATAAAACACAAAAATACACAGTAATACACAATAACATAAAAATGCACAACAGTACCTAATGTTATGCATAAAAATACGTAGTAATAGACGTTAAAAACACAATAATCTACAATAACACACTTTAAGACATAATAAAACATTTTAATACACAATAACCCATCAAAACAAATTTCAGAACACAGCAACACATAATAATATGCTTCAATACAATAATTCACAGTTACACACATGAAAACATAATGATACACAAAAACACACATCAAAACACAAGAAAATGCATCAAAACACAATGTACAGGGACATTTAAAAACACAAAAATACACATCAAAACACAATAATACACAAAAACATACATCAAAATGCAATGATACACAATAATGTGTAAAACAGTACACAAAAACACACATCAAAATACAATAATTAACATGCATCAAAACAATACACAGTACACAAAAATACACATCAAACCAAAATATTATACCATAACATGTAAAAGCACAATAAACCACTAAAACACACATCAATACACAGAAACACACATCAAAATACAATAATACACATTAACATGCATCAAAACACAATACACAATATTATACAATGACGTGTAAAAACACAATAAATCACTAAAACACACATCAAATCACAATACACAATAACACATTTCAAAACAACAATACACAATAATATATATCAAAACACAATAATAACACACGTCAACATACAAAAACACACATCAAACCACAATAAAAACACGCCAAACACACAATAATATGCAATAACACACAGTGTAGATGTTACTTTCCGGTGTGACGTGATTGAGTGGTATCGTTTCCTGTGTTTCCACCCTTCAGTGTGAGATGAACATGCCATCTGACTTCATGTGCCGTCATTTCACCTCCCTTTTCTCACACACACACGCACTCACATATGTTGTTTGGTTCTGCTGTTGTAAGGATGATACTAGCGCGTATGCGTCAACTTCTTCATCTTTCTGTGAGTGTTTTGTTTCTGGGAAGGATTGCGTGTGTTTTCTGCTCACCCTCCTGATCCTTGACTGTTATTGTTCACTTCCTGTACCGTAGTGAGCTCTCGCTGTTTTTATCTCAGTTGTGGTAGATTATTTTTGTATTACAATATTACAATGGGGGGATACTCCTACTTTCTCTTTCGTTTGACAGTTTTTCACCTTATACAATCATGTGAAAACGATCAAAACTATGAAATGATGTAGTGGACAAAAAATGTTGTAGCTTAAAGTGCTTGTTGTAGAATAGAACAGTATTATATTAGTGTTATTTATATTATTTATATAATTTAAGTTTTACCAACTTTTGGTAAAAAGCTATTTAGCTTTAGATAATTTTGCTTTCAGTTTTAGCAATTTTAGTTGCCAAGACATCATTTCTAGTTTTTGTTCAAATTATATATACATATATATATATATATATATATATAAATTGTATATAGTTAACAATTCTAAGTTAACAATAACAACACTGGAATAGAAATGCAGCAGCAGAGCAATGATTCAAGCACAGTCGCTCCGTGTGTCTCATGATCTCATTGCATATTCTCTTAAAACCAACATTAGCAGACAACACCCACGTTTTATGTTTGCTCTAATGGTTTGACCCTCTATTAAATGCTATGTATATATCTATTAAACAATGAATAATTAATGATCTGAGTGTGTTAACTGTGTTATTGTGTCCGCAGAGGGCGCTGTTGGAGCAGAAGCAGCGGCGGAAGCGCCAGGAGCCGCTAATGGTCCAGCCGAACTCAGAGGGACGTCCGCGCCGATCACGGCCCCGCCGCAGTGAAGAACAAGCGCCGCTCGTGGAGCCGCACCTCAGCACTGCTAGTGACATCATTTTAGATGGTGAGGATTTAAAGGGACAGTTCACCCAAAAATGAAGATTTGCTGTTGATTTAAGCTGAAACCATGGGTCTGGGTGATTCAAACAATGTAAATCAATGGGTACCGGCACTTTGACAGTGAAAAAAATCATTACCTGTGATAAACTGAGGTCTTACGAAGCAAAACAATTGATCTGTGCAAGAAACAGTGCATTATTTACCACATTATTGCCTGTAATCCAGAGCCTCATTCCTTTGAACCGGTTCTTTTTAGTGAATCAAATTAATCAGTTCACCAAATTGAACTGAATCATCTGTTCTGAATCATCATCTTTGCAGCTTGAGCTTTCTTACTTTCGGACACCTGACAGTCACTCCAACTCAAAATGACTCAAAAAAGTGGCATATTTGAACCTGTGATGAATGAACTGATAGTATAATTGTGTATATGTTATGTCATTGCATGATTACGTGAACGAACTATTTAACCAGTTCATTGAAACCAGCTGTCTGAAAGAACCAGTTTGTGGAAAAGAATCATATTTCCCCGTTTGCCTGAGGCTTTGGATTACAGGTCATAATGGTATAAATAATGTTTAATTTCTTTCACAAACCGATTATTTCGCTTCATAAGACCTCAGCATATCGTCAGGAGCCACGGGTATTCGTTTTGTGTTGCCTAATATGCATTTTTTGTGTATTTTATGTATTTTTTTGACTCTCAAAGTGACGGTAGCCATTGACTTGCATTTTATGAATCACCAAGGACCACGGTTCAGCTAAAAGCTTCTTTATTGTTCTACCGAAGAAAAAAGTCACCTACATCTTGGATGGCCTGATTAAATGCAAATTTTCATTTTTAGATAAACTGTGACGGTCCTCACTGTACTTTTTATTATTCATCCCACTGTTTTGCTTGAATGTCATCTTTTAATAGTTTTGGCGTCTCTTATCTGTTTCTCAGGACTCATATCTACTGTTTGTCCTTCGCTCTCTCTGGGAAAGTTTTTCTTTTGTTTGCAGTCAGACTTTTTAGTTTCCACTATCAAACAGAAATTATCTCTTTGCCTGCGGAGTAGATCTAGAATTGAATATTGTGCTTTGATTTGCATTCAGTATCTTGCCCTGTGGCTGTATGTGTGTTTTGTGTGAGTGAATGATTTCACGTGTGTTTGTCTTTCAGGCATCGATGGTCCCGCGGCTCTGCTGGGTTCAGAAGCTCCAGATCTGGGCAGTAAGATCCAGGTTCTGTCGGTCAGTCCGCCGCAGCAGCCCTCGCCGCCCGCCGCAGAAGAGCTGGAGACAGATGCAGATACCGACACGCTGCTGGAGCCCAAAACGGACATACACACACTGCTGCAGAGACGCGGTAAGACACACACACACACGCTCCAATGCATGGGGAGCGCTGGCTTATTATACACCTTTGATTCTGGGGTAACAGTAACTGAAACTAAAACCATAAAAAACATTTCTGTTCCTTGAAATATAATGTGTTAATCTTAAATAAAATATAAAAAGGTAATATAAAAAATTAAAAATGTATATTAAAAATAAATAATACTTTAAAAGGGGACTAAAATAAAAAGAGGATTAAAATAAATAAATAATAATAGAAAAAAAGATGTTGGCATTTTTAGATATGTGTATTTATTTGCTCAGACTTCAGGACTTTTTTTAAGTTCTGTGATATTTTTTTCTTCTTCTGGGGACTATAAAACATTTTAACTAAAGCTAAAACCATAAAATACATTTATGTTTAACATTTTTTACAAAAAAAAAAAAAAAAATGTGATTAAAATAAATGAATAATAAAAAAGATTAAAATAAATAAATGATGCAATATTTGATTAAAATAAATAAATAACTATAAAAATATTAAAATATATAAAGAATAAAAATATATATTTTATTTCAACTTGTTGCAGAGACAAAATTTCTAAAACTACATTAACTACAACAAATAAATAGAAATTAATACCTATTTTAAAAATGGAAAAAGCTAATAAGTCAGAATTGCAAGTTGAAATCTTTTTTTCTCAGAATTGTGAGATATAAACTCGCGAGAAAAAAAAAAGACTGATATGTTCACAGAATTGAGAGTTTATATCTCGCAGTTTTGACTTATAACTTGCAATTGCGGCTTTTTGTCTCACAATTCTGACTTTTTTTCTCGCAACTGCAAGTTTATATCACGCAATTGTGACTTGTTGTCTCACAATTGTTAGAAAAAAGTCAGAACTGCATAATACAAACTCGCAATTCTGACTTTTTTCTAACAATTGTGAGATACAAGTTGCGTGATATAAACTTGCAATTGCAATTGCAAAAAAAAAGTAAGAATTGTGGGATAAAAAAACATAATAACCTTTTTTAAATGTTTTATTCAGTGGTGAAAACTGGCTTCCATAGAAAACAGAAAATCTAAAAATAAAAAAATAAACTCTAAATTTGAACAGAAACTATAATAGTAAATCGATGATACTAAAACAACACTACCAGAGACTTGGAAGTTACAGAAACTTACATGTTGTCCATTTAATAAGAACTTTAGTAACTTTTTTTGTATAACAAAAAGAACTTTGAACATTTATATGCAAATCAGTATAAAAATGAAGTAAAGAGTGTAAAAAGAACAAAACAATAAAGAGCAATAATAGAGTTCATTACTACAAATCGTATTACCGAATGTCTACTGGGGACTTTTTAAAAAATGTCAAGGATACCGCACACTGTCTGGTGTGCGATGCTGAAGTGTGGGTGTGTGTGTCTCAGGAGACTGTGTGTAAATGGCAGTCCTCGCCTCCGTGCTGCAGCTGTTGTTTCTCATCTCGAGCTCTTTAAACTCTGTTTCTCTCAGGACTTTCTGGCAGCATGAACTACGACGAGGCCAGCGAGGATGATGACGATGAAGCTGAAGAGCGAAGCCGATCGCTGTCGCCGAACACGGAGAGCACGCGGCCTGCGTCGGCCTCCAGCACCAAATCCACCACGGTCAGACAACACAATTTTTATAGAACTATAGTAAACATAACATTTTAATGTTTTATTTTACTTGTTATATATTATATTAAACGGTAATGCCTAGAGATAAAAAACGAAATAAAAATTAGCATTACGTTTTTTCAATAAAATAATAAAAATGGATAAACATTAAAATATAAAAAACATAGAAGGATTTGATTAAAATGAATAAGTAAATAAATAATGGGAAAATATATTAAAATAAATAAATGATAAAAACAGATGAAAATAAATAATGAAAAAAGAGTACATTAAATAAAAATATTCAAAATAGAAAATATTACAAATATTTCAGAAAGATTGAAATAAATACATAAATAATGGGAAAATAGATTTAAAAAAGACCAAAAATGTAATTAAACATAAGTAGTACAAATAAATAAATAAATAAATTAGCTTAATATAAATAAATGAAAAAAGAATAAATAAATAAAATGTTAGATTAAAAATATAAATTATACAAGTGCAGTTAAAATCATTTAAAGTAATAATAAAACGAAATTAATAATAATACAATAAAAATATAAATAATATTATAAATAATATAAAAATATAATTAATACAGTTAAATAAATAATACATTTAATAACGTTTAAATGACACGTAAAAATAAAAAATGTATAAAACATTAAAAATAGGTTTCTAAATAAACAAACAAAAATTAATAATAAAAAATTGAAATAAACAAATACAGACATACATAAATAAATCATTTTGTGCTTAATGTTTTCACAATTTCCATACACTGCGTTGCATCAGAAGTTGCAGTTGCCTGAATGTGGAAGCAGTTGTGCATTTGCACACTGAACTATGGATATCAAACTGGGATGCGTAAAGTATTTCATGCTGTTTGTGAAATAGCATTTTAAAAATCATGTTGCACCCCGTGAGAATAATTAATGATCTGTTTTCATCAGTCATTCATGTCTGTTAGAGGGCTAAATGTGTGTGTTTTGTCTCTCTGTCTTGTCAGGAGTGTATCCCAGTGAGTTCTCCATCAGCTGAAGGCTCCTCCATTGAGGTGGATAATCTAGAGGAGTTCGTGCTCCGTCCGGCTCCGCGGGGAGTCACGGTCAAGTGTCGCATCTCGCGGGATAAGAAGGGCATGGACCGCGGCCTCTATCCCACATATTTCATGCACCTGGAGAGAGAAGACGGCAAGAAGGTCTGATCTGATCGCCGTCACATCCTTCACAGTCACTTCTGCTCATGTTTGGTTCTCTCTCGCTCATCTCTCTCTCTCTCTCTCATCAGGTGTTTTTACTGGCCGGACGCAAGAGGAAAAAGAGCAAAACATCCAACTATCTAATCTCTGTAGACGCCACAGATCTGTCCCGTGAGGGCGAGAGCTTTATAGGAAAACTGAGGTGCCTCCCTCGTGTGTTTTGTCTCGTTTGTTTGGTATTAAAGAGTCAATCACAAGTGACCTTCAAATGATTGGATCATATTTAACACTTGAACTTATGATCGATTGGATGTTTCTGGTTCACTGAGAGGTCACAGCATTTGTGAACATCGAGTCAGTTGCCACAGAAAATGATTTCCCACCTTTTTTTAAAAAGTACAAATTGTAGTTTCAGTACTGTATTTACGATATAACCACATGAGCAAGACATTAAAAAAGGGGTGCGTGGAAAATAAAGTGTACAAAATGTAGAAATAAACAAATGTATTTAAATAAACGAATAAATAAATAAAAATTAAAAAGACTAAATGTAAAAAATTTGATTAACATTTTT
The DNA here is from genome assembly GCF_022985175.1 of Labeo rohita. Lineage (NCBI taxonomy): Eukaryota > Metazoa > Chordata > Actinopteri > Cypriniformes > Cyprinidae > Labeo > Labeo rohita. Next base: position 45,248,250 of record NC_066872.1, read on the forward strand.
TTTTACAAATTTAAGATTAAAATACATAAATAATAGTTCAATTTAAATACATAATAAATGTATTATATAAGAAAGATATGATTTTTTATATAGTATATAAAAATATAGTAAAATAAATAATGAAATTTGTATTCAAATAAATAAATTGATAAGCAAAATTGTATTAAAATAAATAATAAAAATGTTTAAATATGTATTAAAATAAATAAATATACAAACATTTAAATAAATAAAATAAAAATGTATTAGATTATGAAACATTAATAAAATAAATAACAATGTATGAAATAAATAAATAGTAATATAAATAATGTAATTAAATATTATTAATTTTTTTTTTTTAAATATTAAAATATAAATTAGATAATTAATACAGGCAACAGTACAGTATCATAGTAAGCAGAAAAAAAAGAATAAGAATAAGAATAATTTAATGTAAGAAGAACTAAATAATTTCTAAATAATATTTTACACATTATTTCCAGTATGAATTTTCCACAATATAAATTGGATCTTTATACATGAATATATATCTCTATATAGCTGCCTTTTGAATTTTAGGATGGTGTCTAAAAGATTGAAAACTCTCAAGTTAGTAAACATTTTTTCTGAATAATGAATAATTGATGTGCTGAATTAAATTAAGTTAGCAAACATTTTTACAAAACACAAGCTTCGCATTTGTCTTTTTAACCCTTTGCAGCCTCATTGCATGACTGAAAACACATTTTGTTTGTTTTTAAGTCTGTTGATGTTCTGCCTCAGATGGCATTTATTAGATCATGAGTTGATGATGTTCTCTGTTCACCGCAGGTCTAATCTGATGGGAACCAAGTTTACTGTGTACGATAACGGCACGAACCCCTCGAAAACCCCCGGAGCGCTGCTGGAGGAGACCAACACACGGCAGGAGCTGGCCGCCATCTGCTACGTCAGTGTTTGTCTGTTTCTCTCTGTTTCTGAGTGGTTTTGCCCACTTCTTATTGTTTTGTGTGTGTGTTTGTGCGTTTAGGAGACCAATGTTCTGGGCTTCAAAGGGCCGCGGAAGATGACCGTGATCATTCCCGGTATGAACATGAACTTCGAACGGGTTCCGGTTCGGCCCGCATGTGTGAGTGTTTCTTCTGGCAGCCGTCAGTCAGGTCATCACGATGAGCGCAGATGATGCGTGAACATGAACGTGTGTGTGTGTGTGTTTCAGGAGCAGGAGTCTCTGCTGAGTAAATGGCAGAATCACTCGGTGGAGAATCTGATAGAGCTGCATAATAAAGCGCCGGTGTGGAACGACGACACGCAGTCCTACGTGCTGAACTTCCACGGCAGAGTCACTCAGGCCTCCGTCAAGAACTTCCAGATCGTCCACGACAACGACCGTAAGTTACCTCAGATCCATCACATATATACCTTTTTCCAGAGAAACCAATGAGCGGCGCCATGAAGGATTCGAACTTCCGTTTGGGTACTTTCGTGTTCCAGTCTCCACAGAAATCCATGTTAAAACAGACTGAATTTAAGTCGGGCGAGACTTTTGCATTCAGAGAAAGGTGGATATATAAAAAATATTTATATTTACTTATATGAGATATATGTAGATAACATCATATTCAAAATATAGATCAGAAAAATAAAGTTTTTATTTTTGTATTTGTTTTTTATTTTTTTAAAGTTGTAGTCATTTTATTTTTTTTTAAATGTTTTAAAAATATGTAAATAATTTATATTTCTTTTTTATTACAGTTTTAGTACATCACATAGAGATAATATTTTGAATTCTTTTTAAATTTAATATTTTATTTTATTTTTTAACTAAGTTGTAGTCATTTTTATTTTTAAATATGTATACAGATTTTATTACTTTTGTATTTAGTTTTAGTTTGTTATTTTAGTACAGCAAAATAAACTGAGTGAAAATGAGAAATGCTGCCTTTTTATTTTCATATTGTCTGTCATTTTAGTTGAAGTATTAGTCATTTTAAAGTTGTTTTAGTTATTTTTAATATTTTTTATTCTTTAAGATTAAGTTGGTTTGTATTATTTTTATTTCAGTTTTACTTATTTTAGTACATGACGTTAAACTATACAAATGTTGCCTATTTATTCTATATTCTCAAATCTTATTTTAATTTTAGTTAAAGTATTAGTAATGTTATAGTGTTTTTATTCATTTTTATTTCAGTTTTAGTTTTAATTAGTTTAAACATCACATTAAACTAAATGAAAATGGGAAATGTTGAACTAGCTAAAATAAAAGAACAGAAAAGTCAAGAGAAAAGATGTTTTTTTTTATTTTTTTTTATAACAAACATTTAAGGTTTGCCTTTCCGTTTCAGCTGACTACATCGTAATGCAGTTTGGCCGTGTGGCGGAAGACATCTTTACTCTGGACTATAACTACCCCATGTGTGCTCTGCAGGCCTTTGCTATCGGCCTGTCCAGCTTCGACAGCAAACTGGCCTGCGAGTGACCATGTGACACACGACACCCCTACACAAACACGCACACACACACACACACACACGGCCTCTTCACTCAGGACACTAGAGCACAATTATCCTCACTGCCTGAGGAAGAGGATATGTGCTATATCACAATAATTAGAAACAAAAGGACCAAATTAATTGTTTTGTAAAGGAAACACGTTGAATCATTTAACCTTCTACTACCTGGAATAACTGACAAGATGATCCTGCAGCTTATTTTCCTGGTTTCTTTTTCTGAAAAAGAGAAGATTCGCTGGATTCATGCGGATTTAATGGACCAATAGGAAAGAAACTGAGGGATATTCTGAAACTGGGAGATTTTATTTAGGATTTTTATGATGTTTTCTCTGATGTTTTGTAAGTGTCTGATGGATTTGAACAGTATGTTGTTAGGGACAATCTCACACAAACATTTTGAGGTCAGATTTTTATTGAAACTTGTTTCTGCCACGGGATAAAAGAAAAAAAAAAGAAATTGTGACTCACAACTGTGATATTATATCTCACAATTTAAATCTGACAATTTTGCATTTATATCTCCCAATTCTGTTTATATCACACAATTTTGCCTTTAGATCTCGCAATTCTGGGATTATGTTAGTTCAGTTTTTATCTTGCACTTCTGCATTTATATTGCAATTCTGAGCTTATGTCATACAGTTCTGCATTTAAATCTCGCAATTCCAATTTCGTTTATATCTCGCAATTTTGAATTTATATCTCACAATTCACTTTGTCTTGCAATTCTGAGTTTATTAATTGTTAGTTCATATCTCTCAACTCTGTGTTCATATCTCGAAATTAAGATTTTTCTCTTTTTCTCACAATTCTGAATTGCACAATAAAGTCACAATTACTTTTTTATCCCAAGGAAACAAGCTTCCGTAGATTTCATCACTGAAATTAAAAGAAAAAAAGAAGTTACATTTAGCTTCTTTTTTTTTTTTTTTTAAATCATGTAATAGAGGATTATAGGAATTACAGTAAATTATCCAGATGCATTATGGTGGCTAAATCTTCCATATCTAAAAAAAAAAAAAAAAAAAAAAAAAAAAAGCTTAATTTTCTTTAGGTACAGTATAATTTTTTTTTCTTACTGTTATCAAGATGACATCAAGGTGTCCTGGATGTGTTTTCATGAGATTTACATTTTTTATTTGGATAATGTTGATGTATTTTTTGCATGTTCGAATATGACATTTTTAACACCTGTTTTTAAACGTGGTCCGTTATTTGACTTTTCACTAGTCTTTGCTCACCAAAAAATCCCTGAGGAAACACACTGCATGTTAATAAAAGAGGAGAAGCGCTGGACTCTTTGTTAACCTTTAAAAACTGACGCACACTTCCGGTTCTTACCGCTGCTGCATGAATCGTGAACGTTGCCTTAACACGTGGCTGTAGTGTAAATAGAGCCTGAATGCTGGGAAGAGCGTTTACATCATGAGAAACTGTAGAAAAAGGGAAGTTCAAGCACATTTGTTCCTGTTCAGTGTGTTTCCTATTGATATGATTGATGTGTGTGTTGATGTTCATCATATGTTGTGTGTCTGTCAGCCAAGAGTGTACTGATATATATATATTAAAAAAACATTTTGTTTTCCTTTTAAACCAATTACCTGTTTGCACAAACTGTATTTTATGATGACACTGTTGGTAGAAATACAGTAATTAAAAGTCATAAATATGAAAACAAAAATGCATTACTGTTGATCCTGATCATGTGACACATGGGCTTCAAACTACATACGGGCCTTCTAGTAGTTAAATACAAGTATTTTACTCAGCTTTTATGTCTGTCTATTTTTAACCTTAATTCTAATCTGTTAAACACAGTAAAACCAGCGGAGTGTATTAATCATTTAATTAGATACTTAAAATGTCGTTTTATTTCTAAAAGTTTTGTGAAAATATTTTGCGCAGTAAGTTACGGTATCGCAGTGTTGCCAAGTCCGCGGTTTTCCCGCGCAGTTGGGCTACTTTAACACTGTTGCCGCGGGTTGTTTTTAATGTCCGCGGGTTGAAGCGACCCAAATAACGTCGTATTTAGCCCCTGAAATACGAATTTACATGGGGAACCCCGACAAAAAAATGTGTATTTTATCCCCCCGGAACGCGATTTTTAATTGGGATAGTTTAGAACAGCAATTGGGCGAGTTTTGTTGTGAAAACCTGGCAACCCTGCAGTAGCGGTATCCACTGACAGAAGTCTGGCGCGTTTTCTGAGGTGAGTCACTTGACGGTTAATTAATTATATTATGATGTATCGGAAAGTTATGAAATATATACAGTAGGGTGGAGATGAAAATTGTACATTTAAAAATGTCTATTTGAAGTTTTCTGGAGTAATCTTTTCATCCCGCGGAATCTTAGTTGTTTTCGGCGTTGCTAGCATAGTTAGCCAAACGTCAGTTACTAAAGATTTGATTTACAGACCACTAACGTTTTTGTCATATATTTGTGATGTGATAAATATTGACAGTGTTTAGGTATTGGAAATATTCCATTTAATGAAAGAAAACGGGTCTGGCTGTTTTAGCAAAGGATTTCAGTTCACAAGTGAATATTTACCATCAGGTGAAACTAACCTAGTAAAAAAAAAGTAATAGATTTAAAATGTATATATTTTATACTAAGTATAGTTCAAGTCTATTACATATTTACTAACATATTGCTCGAGACGTACTGATAAATTGTAATTAATCTTTATTTGGAGTATTACTTGGTCACATTGTGTAATATTAAGCCTAAAATTTGGTTTAATGTCACTATTGATGAGAGTTGTATGATCTTTAAATATTTTACATTTAGTACCTGAAGTATACTTGCAATAATTTCACTTTAGCGAAATGAAATATACTTAAGTATATCTTTAGTTGGACCTTATCACTACTACAATTAAATACAAAATTAGTTGTTCCAATTTAGCAGACTTTAAATACCAGTTTAGTATACTAAAAGTACAATTGCAGGGTATTTTTGTTAAGTACATAATATGTAAATGTATTTGTAGTATACTCAGCATGAAATAAATGTATTTTAAATACATTTTAGTATATTTATTTTTCACTAGGGTTACTAGTTCAACTGAATAATACTCTACATATATGAAAAATAATTGCTAGTAAAAGTTACTAAACATATGCTTTCTTGTTTTTGACAAGTCACTGAATGAATAAACCGCACAAAGTATCTGCAGGCCTTGAAGAATGTGAAGCTGATTATATTGACGTACACCCTCAGGTAAGCATATTTCTGACAGCTCATAGTTTTATTATCTTTATGGTCTGAGAGTTTAACCAGAGCAGGTGTTGCAGGTGTTGCAGGAATGTGTTATTCTGCACAATACAATCAGGAGGATATCTACCGGAACATCAACACCACCCTGGACCAATCAGCTGGCAGAGGTGACTTCACCACACTGCTTTTCACTTAAAATTCAATAATATTACATAGGTACACCAAATAGTCTTTATTGCTTTTTGCATTAATAATCACATTAAAGTTTGCATTATTATTAATACATCACCCTACTCACCTCATTTAATGGACCAGACTTTTGGTTCATATGCCTCAACAGGGAAGTAACGAGAAAAATAACAACGTCCAGTAAATGTTAAAACTGTTTGCACTACAAAGTGTGTTAATAATTAAGATAATACATTAAAATAATATAGTAAGACACACTGGTTTGCAAAATCAAGCAGCAAATTAGCTGTTTTGTTCAGCTAAAAATAGCTGGATGTAGATGAGACCGAAAGCCAGACCCATAAAATGTACACACTCTTATACACTTGAACATTGCATAAATAAATAATTACGTAATGACATACAGTGGCACCAGAAAGTATGTACTCATTCAAGTCACACTGCATAAACATCATTCCTTTTGATTATTATCTTGGCATGGGCACAAAACACAGTATGTGGGGAGGAAAAAAGCATTAGTTGCAGTTTAGTTTATTTGCTGGGAAAACATTAAGTGGTGTGTTCACATCTCCAGTACAGAAATACGGGAACACCTTCTCTGGAAATCCACCCGTGTAGGTGCACAAACACCTGTTTCTGAAAGGGTCAATGAATCTCAGCTCTCCTTCGTCAAAGTCCAGCTGCAGTCGGATAATAGTTGGCCTCTCGTTGCTATCAGTATCGCTGACAGGTTTATTTCCTTGCTTGTATGTAAAATTCACATAACGAAAACACCAAAAACGGCTCTTTGGATCCATTTTGTAAAGTGTTTTGCGGTACACTTTTTCTCCCACCACTCCAAGCATCCAGTGGTTGTTGTCTCTTACCTCTACGTCCCAGCAGTGCACACCTGATCTGAAGCCCTGTGAGGCCAGCACTCCCACATACAGCCTCTCTGGATTATCACACACAGTCATTTTCATTTCTGAGTACTCAACGCTGGTGCAGTCGTCTGAAACCAGCAGATTACTGGATGCTGTGTCCGGATCCAGAGTCACAGGAGCTGAAACGCAGATGACTGTAAACTACAGATCCTTTTATCAGTCAACCATACTTGGGATAAAAGTCACTTCTTTATGTTCAGTAATCACTGGGATCAGTTCACATACTGAATAAAAAATTCCAGAATCACACGACTATATATAAACACCTTATATAGGTTTTTAAATTGCTCTTTTATGGTATTTCAACTTGTTACTTGTCGTGAAAATAGCCAAGGAAGCTGCCATGACATTAAAACACCAATCAATCAACCAACCAACCAACCAATCATCTGTCAATATAAGTGTGCTACTACCAATGAAAAACATTTGCTTAAATAAATTATGTACACAATCTAAGCAGGCATTGTTACTCACGCTGTTCCACAAGGTTCTGCATTCTGGCCCAGGTGGTGAAGATCACAGTCTGAATGGGATAGTGCTGATATTCCTCTAGTTCAGGGGTCGTGTTTGGCTCTGATGGCTGTTGGAGTCTGTGTAGATAAACAGTAGGATTCACTGGGTAAAATGGGGTTGCAGCTGTAAACAAATGCTAATTGTGAAAGACTCACCTTTTTAAAGTATCACTGTAGTTCTGAATGAGAAATAAAAAAGCAATTAGCGCTTTGAACATTGATTATCAGACAAATTTGCACCAGCTCACTGGCTTTATGTGTATCGTTAAGTATTTAATCTGTACCTGGAGAAATGTGATGTTTTCAGCTTCTATGTCCTGCCACACAGCTGCCATATTCTCAGACAGATCTGATATCTGTTTGGACAGCTCCTCCATTCTGGCCTTGACTTTCTCATTTTGAGGTTCCATTTCTTTATGCAAAGATCTGATGTGTTTCTCCTCCTCATCTCTAAGAAACTGATGGAGCTTCTCAAATTCCTCCTTTATCTGGTTTTCATCCATACTGGTGCATTCCTGAAATGGTTCAAGTGCATTCAAGTGCAAATAGTACATTCAAGTTATGTTGGAATGATTGTAGACTTACACGTTCGTGAATACGAACTTTCCAACAGGACGTAAACATTTACCTTAATAAGCTCAGCCTGTTTCATGCAGCTCTCTTGGGCTTTCTTGAGGTCAGCGAGTGTCACTTGAAGTCTGTCTATTTGCGTCTTGATATTCTCCTAGAAGAAGCACATGATAAACTCTTAATAGCTTGAAGATGCCAAAAGTTAGTCAGAATACATTCTTAACCCCACGTACCTTGAAATTCCCGGCAGCCTCGTCGACAGGAGAACACTTGTGATTTTCATGCTTCTTTGATGTGTAACAGACCACACAGATGGGCTGCTTGTCCTCAAAGCAGAAGAGTTTGAGCATCTCTTTATGTTCTGGACAAACGTCTCCTGAAACAGCTGTGGGTTTTCTATTCTTAAAGGACTCACAGAGCGCTCTGAACGCCAGGCTCTTGGTGGGCTCGTCGTGAGAGCATTCCTTGCGACAGACCGGACACTGCGGCACATCCCGAATCGTCCAGAAACGCTGAAGACATTCCTGACACAAACTGTGGCTGCATTTCAGAGTGACCGGATCGGTGAAGATATCACAACAGATGAGACATGTCAAATCCTCTTCCAGAAAGGACAAAGTGTCTGCCATGACTGGAGTCAGTTCTCAGTAGAGACACTTGGCGAGACACAAGTTTTTACTTCTAAAACCCCAAAATATACTTCAGTCACTTGTTGGAGATGCTGTGAAACCTGCTTTACCTTTTCCCCACTACACCCAACACTTTCATTTCTTTTGGTTAACTTTCACTTACCTATTCGATTTGTCCACTCCTTTTTCCTGGATATCATATTACAAGATATAACAACCAGGAAATGATCAGCCTTAATGATCAAGTCTTAATTTAAATTAGAGCATATACATTTTACTTTTGGGGATTAGAAACTTCTAGTTGGTTTATAACTGACTTGTTTAATTTGGCTGACTTAATGTTTGGTTGAATGTACATTCATAATTTCAAAATGCACAAATGATGATGTTTAATGACAATTCTTGCACTGATTACATACATTTAAGTATAATAATAATAATAGCCTCAATATTGAGAAAATTGCCTTTAAAAATCTGACCTATAAAATGTAATGTTGAAAAAACAAATAAATTCAGCAGTAATCTAAATAAATACAAATGAACAAATTTCAGGTACAGAAGTTGAAATCAAAAGTTTAAAAACACTGTTTTCTTTTCATAAATAATACATAGATGAATCCTCATCAAATTTACTAAAGATATTCAGTCAAGGTCAGTGAAAGATTTTCTTTTGTTCTTTGATTAACATTAATTCGAGAACGGACACAGGCCGTGAACCCGCAGCGGGACCGCTGCTCTCTGCTTGTGCTTCAGATGTGTGCGCTGTTTGCAAACAGAGTGCACGTTCCTTCCCTCCCTGCGCTTAAATCATTTACACTAAAATGTGAACACAGGAATTGTTATTAAGTTGGCTTGAGAAAGCCAACTTACTGATCTGCTATTTAAGAATATTATTATTCTTCTTCTTCTGAGCCAAATTTCGGTATCTGTCTCCTCCTAGAGCTTTCAAGCTAGAACCACCAAACTCAGCCCAGACCTTCAGACTGGTCTGACTCGGTGTGCTGTATCTTTTCAGACTGATCCGGCTTACAGTATTCGTAAACCAGACTATCAAACCCACCAAAAATCCCATAGACTTACATTGACGGAATGTTCAAATGAACAACACTATTCGAACTCCAACTGACAAAATTCAAATCAAAACTCCCAGAATCCCTTGAGGCTCAATCAAGCTTCCCTTCTATGTACTATTTCTAATCAGTTTACACTCATTTAAGATTCCACTCTAATATTTCTAATCTATCTAGCTATCTAAATCATGCTAGCAACATGCTAGTAACATGCTAATCGTGTTAGCAAAATGCTAATCGTGTTAGAAACATGTTAGTAACATGCTAATCATGTTAGTAACATGCTAGTAACTTGTTAATCATGCTAGCAACATGCTAGTAACATGCTAATCATGTTAACAACATGCTAGTAACTTGGTAACAAGGTTAGAAACATGCTAGTTACATGTTAATCATACTGGAAGCATGCTAACAACAGGCTAGTAACATGCTAGTAACTTGCTAATCATGCTAGCAACATGGTAATCATGTTAGAAACATGCTAACAAAATGCTAGTAACATGTTAATCATGCTACCAACATGGTAGTAACTTGCTAATCATGCTAGCAAAATGGTAGTAACATGCTAATCATGATAGAAAAATGCTAGCAATGTGCTAGTAACATGTTAATCATGCTAACAACATGCTAGTAACTTGGTAATCATGCTAGAAACGTGCTAGTTACATGCTAATCATACTAGAAACATGCTAACAACATGCTAGTATAATGCTAATCATGCTAGTAACATGCTAGTAACATGCTAACCATATTAGAAACATGTTAATAACATGATAGTAACTTGCTAATCCTGCTAGCAACATGCTAGTAACATGCTAATCATGCTAGCAACATCCCAATCATGGTAACAACATGCTAGTAATATGCTAATAATGTTAGAACCATGTTAACAACAAGCTAGTAACATGTTAGACATGTTAGAAACATGCTAGTAACATGCTAATCATGTGCGAAGCATGATATCAACATGCTAATCAGGCTAGAAACATGCTAGTAACTTGCTAATTATGCTAACAACATTCTAGTAATTTGCCAGTTATGCTAACAACATGCTAATCATGCTAACAACATTTTAATCAGCCTATAAAAATACAAGCAACAAGCTAATTATGCTAAAACATGTTAACAACATGTTAAATCATGTAAGCAATGTGTTAAATCATGGTAGCTGCTTGCATACTTTTACAACTGCTTCAAACCTTCAGGCTATGCTTTCAAACCAACTTAAAGTTTGTTCTCAAACTTTACTCATCTAGTTAATTAATAATGTATCATCCTATATACACAAAATGATTAAACAATCACTAGCGTGATATACAGAGTGACCCCAAAAAGTATTTTGACACTCAAGCCACACTGCGTGAAGGTCAGTCAATGCATATGATTATTTTCTTAACACATGCACAAAAAAAGTGGTTTATAAGTTTTGTTTTTTTGCCACAAAAACATTAAGTGGCTTGTCCACATCTCCAGTACAGAAATATGGGAACACTTTCTCTGGAAATCCACCCGTGTAGGTGCACAAACTTCTGTTTCTGAAAGGGTCAATGAATTTTAGCTCTCCTTTGTCAAAGTCCAGCTGCAGTCTAATGACATTTGGCCTCTCAATACTTTTAATATGGCTGGCAGGCTTATTTCCTTGCTTGTATTCATAATCCACGTAACGAAAACACCAAAAACGGCTCTTCGGATCCATTTTGTAAAGTTTTTTGCGGTGCACCGTTTCCCCCACCACTCCCAGCGTCCAGTTGTTGTTGTTTCTTACCTCTACGTCCCAGCAGTGCACACCTGAGCTGAAGCCCTGTGAGGCCAGCACTCCCACATACAGCCTCTTTGGGTTATCAGACACATGTATTTTCTTTTTTTTGTACTCAACACTGGTGCAATCCCCTGACACCTGCAGTTTATCGGAGGCTGTGTCCGGATCCAGAGTCACAGGAGCTGAAACACAGATATGTGTAAACTACAGAGTCAACCTCACAAAGTGTAGAGAGAGTGTAAATAAGAGATTCATTGTGCAGTGTAGAGAGCTTTGTTGATTATAATGGAACTTTGTGAGATCACGATGAACTAAGATGAGTGACAGCTTTTAATGACTTTTAAGGGAGTTTGTAAATATTGATTTAATACAACAGTGAAACAAGAAGTTACTATTAAGTGACTGACATTGTCTGACTATAACACTATTGTCTGATTTTGCTCTGTTTCGTCATCAGAAATAGTCTGAAACAAGTCACAACTGAGCTGCAGTGCATCTCCGTTCAAACACAGCGCTGTTTAGTTTATAAATGAATGTGCGTTTTTAAACTAATCTAGTGATTTAATTTCCCATTCATAAAGACAGTTACTTGCTTTATTCCTGAATGAATCAGCCGTTGGAACGAATCAAATGAATGAATGATTCAGTAATTAAGTCAGTGACTTGCTGCCACCTACTGGCAGTTTTAGTTTCATTTTTAAATTATCTTTTCTGTCATTTAAATCATTTAATATTTCTGCATTCAAAATGTTATATTTAAACCATTAATCTTAACATGAGTTTATGAATTTAATTGCACTCGTGCCGCCTCTGAGCCTCATTTAACATATGAAAATACACCTACAAGCCACTTTTGTGTTGTCCTGTGCCACTTCTGTAGTACAAAATAATTTTTGTTTTAATTAGAAATTAAAAAAAATAAATAAAGTTAGAAAAATGCCATTACAAAGGTAAAAACAAAATTCCCCTGTAAATCACTTTAAGGAGTCAAACATCACCTCGTAATGGGAAGGTAAATTTTTTGATCCGATTTTTTGATTATTGATTAGAAGGTGCTCCTGAAATTTTGACTGTGCTCCTAGATTTTTTAAGTAAAGCGCACAAGTGCTTCTTAAGAGAAAAGTAAGTGTAGAGCCCTGCTTACCTACACATGAACTGCATGAAAATGAGTTGCACAAAAGAGTTCATTTGTGTTCCATGGAAAAGAACAGCAAAGTACGATTCGGAAAAAACATTTGGGTAAGCAAATTATGTTTCCAATTCTAAGCAGACATTATTACTTACACTGTTCCACAAGGTTCTGCATTCTGGCCCAGGTAGTGAAGAGCATTGTCTGAAGATGATGGTGCTGATATTCTTCTTGCTCAAGGTTTGTGTTCGGTACTGATGAGCGTTTGAGTCTGTAGATAAACAGTAAGATATTTGGTGTTCACTGGTCAAAATGGGATTTCGGCTGTAACCAAAAGCTAACTGGGAAAAACTCACCTTTTTAAAGTATCGCTGTAATTCTGAATGAGAAATAAAAAAGCGATTAGATTAGTACTTAGTCATGTGGTTGAGCAAACATCATGAACATTGATTATCAGACACATTTGCATTAGATTACAGCTCTCTGCTTGACTTTCGTCCATGGTGTCTCGTTGAGTATTTGATCTGTACCTGGAGAAATTTGATGTTTCCAGCTTCCATATCCTGCCAGACGGCTGCCATCCTCTCAGACAGATCTGATATCTGTTTGGACAGCTCCTTCATTCTGGCCTTGAGTTTTCCATTTTGACGTTCCTTTTCTTTACGCAAGGATCTGATCCGTTTCTCCTCCTCCTCTCTTAGAAACTGATGGAGCTTCTCAAATTCCTCCTTGATCTGGTTTTCATCCATACTGGTGTGTTCCTGAAATGGTTTAACACTTTTTGTTAACAGTGTAAATGTTCACTACCCTTTACAACACTACTTGTGCATTCAGATCATTAATTCGCAATTACAAACTTCCCAAGAAGTTCTGAACGTACCTTAGTGAGCTCAACCTGTTTCCCGCAGCTCTCAAGGGCTTTCTTGAGTTTATCAAGGGTCCCCTGCAGTCTGTCCATTTGTGTCTTGAGATCTCCCTAGAATCACATGATAAACTCTTAATAATGAGCCTATAGATGCCGTAAGTCAGATCAGATTCCAAACTTCTCCTACCTTTAAATTTGCAGCAGCCTCGTCGACAGGAGAACACCTGTGATTTTCATGCTTCTTTGATGTGTAACAGATCACACAGATGGGCTGCTTGTCCACAAAGCAGAAGAGTTTGAGCTTCTCTTTATGTTCTGGACAAACATCTCCTGAAACAACTGTGGGTTTTCTGTTCTTGAAGGACTCACAGAGCGCTCTGAACGCCAGGCTCTTGGTGGGCTCGTCATGAGAGCATTCCTTGCGACAGACCGGACACTGCGGCACATCCCGAGTCATCCAGAAACGCTGGAGACATTCCTCACACAAACTGTGGCTGCATTTTAGAGTGACCGGATCGGTGAAGATATCACAACAGATCAGACATGTCAAATCCTCTTCCATACAGGACAAAGCTTCAGCCATGAAGATCTCAAGCAGAAACACTCAACTGATAAATATTCCAATAGAAATTGTAATAATAGTAATAGTTGCTTTATTTCTAAAACTGCAAAACCTGCTGCATCTTCCGGACTACACCCGACACTTTCATTTCTGGCCGTTAACTTTCGCTTCCCCAAAAGCTTTATCAGCTCCTCCCTACAGGATGTCATATTACAATGAATAACATCCAGGAAATGATCAAATAGTGCAGCTGCATGTGCTCAGCGTAAAATCTTACTCAAATTAGAGCATACATTTTACATGTGGGGATTAGCAACTAACTACTGGTTAGTTTGTAACTGGCTTGTTTACTTAATTGGATTGACTGAATGTTTGGTTGTTGTTTTTTTAACGAATAAACTGGCATCTAATTTGTCATTAGAAGTAAGGTTAATTGCCTTGCTGGCAGCAATAAATCATTTAATATCCATTGATTATATATTCATAAAAAAGCAAATATGATCACTTAATAATTAGAAATTTATAGCACAATTCAGACTTTTTTTAAAATCACAATTCTGTCTTTATTGTCCATATAGTCATTGAAGTATGTGCAGTCCTTGGAGAATGTGAAGCTTATTATACTGACATATATGGTGGCCGAGAGAGCTCAACGCGCTGCAACTTAAGAAAACACATGGAAACAGAAAAAAACGACAACAAATTAAGAAAACATCTTCATCAGTTTGACAACACAGGCGCTGCAAATCCTCGCAACACAAACACAAATACGGAAACGCGCTGCAAATTCTCACAGCACAACCAAACACACGAACGCGCTGCAAATAGCACGGACCACAACGGAAATGTTTCAGGGGGACCTCAAAAAGTGACGGACCCAGCTGGGACCTGAATTTTGACCTGATTTTAACCATTAATGAAGCGTTGCATTTTTTTTTTTTCGTGAACTTTGAACGTTATATTTATTTGCATGTATTTATTTATTTATATATTTATTTGCAATTAAGTTAATAACGTTTCACAGTTAAGTGTGTAATTCGTCAGATTAGTCTAATAATATCCAAAAGACCAATGAATCGTATGATCAGGATGTTAAACAAAATAATCAGGTCCAGATATTGAACATTTATTTTTCTATTGCCCTTATGCTATTTCATTTTGGACTGGCTTTAAAATAGACATAACAAAGAAATTAAGCAAACCCCTTAATTTAGATTTTCATAATATTTTACTTTGTTGTCAAAACCCCTCTTTTTCTGATAAACAGGTTTATATTGTAAATCTCTTAATTATCTTAGCAAAGTTTTATATTCACAAGTCAAAAGTAAGTCAGAAGAAACCATTATATATTACATTTTGTAACACTGATCTTAAAATTTACCCTCTCTAATATGAGATCTCAAAATAAGAAGCTCATAAAAACAAAACAAATTTTAAAGCTTTTCAAATGTATGTAACTGCCCTGGAATTTCTTTTTTTTTTTTTCTTTCTTTCTTTCTTTTGGTATGTTTGTGTTCATTTTGGGTGTTTTCTCTTTCTGCTGTTATTTATTTATTTATTTTTTTGCAGTTGAATTTGCAATTTGAAATGTTGCCTTTTTTTTTTTTTGTTCGATGATGAAACTGAATAATAAAAAAAAAATAAATAATAATAATAATAATAATAATCACGTCCCAGCCGGGTTCGTCGCTTTTTGAGGTCCCCCTGAAACATTTCCGTTGTGGTCTGTGCTATTTGCAGCGCGTTTGTGTGATTGCAGCGCTTTCGTGTGTTTGGTTGTGTTGTGAGAATTTGCAGCGCGTTTCCGTATTTGTGTTTGCGTTGCGAGGATTTGCAGCGCCTGTGTTGTCAAACTGATGAAGATGTTTTCTTAATTTGTTGTCGTTTTTTTCTGTTTCCATGTGTTTTCTTAAGTTGCAGCGCGTTGAGCTCTCTCGGCCACCGTAGACATACCCTCAGGTAGGCAAATTTCTGGCAGCTCATGATTTACATATTCATGGCCTAAAAGAGTTTAACCAGTGCAGGTGTTGCAGGTATGTGTCATCCTCCACAATACAATCAGAATCAGAATCAGAAATCAGAATCAGAAAGAGCTTTATTGCCAAGTGCGTTCACACACAAGGAATTGGTCTTGGTGTTAGGAGCTTCCGGTACAGAAAATACAAACATAGTGCAGACATATATAAAGTTAAGGTAATAATAAACACTAATATTAAAAAAGAATATACAATAAATTATAAATAACAGTGGTAATAAAAATATACAGAAAAAAAAAAAAAAAAAATGTCCATAGACAGAACTATGAATGTGCATATGTGCTATATACAAAAGTTTTGTTAAGTAAAAACACATGACCAGTACTGAGGTGTGTTAAGTGTGGTTCAGGTGGGATATGGCTTGGGGGAAAAAACTGTTCTTGTGTCTGGCTGTTTTGGTACATAGCGCTCTGTAGTGTCGGCCAGAGGGCAACAGTTCAAAGAGAGAGTGGGCTGGGTGTGAGGGGTCCAGAGTGATTTTCTTAGCCCTTTTCCTGACTCTGGAGGTGTAAAGATCATGGAGGTTGGGTAGAGGGATACCAATAATCCTCTCAGCAGCCCTGACTGTCCGTTGTAGTCTTCTGATGTCTGTTTTGGTAGCTGAACCAAACCAAACAGTAATAGAGGAACACAGGACAGACTCAATGATGGCCGAGTAGAACTGTTTTAGCAGCTCTTGTGGCAGGTTGAACTTCCTCAGCTGGCGGAGGAAATACAGCCTCTGCTGGGCTTTTTACATAATAGAGTCAATGTGATTGTCCCACTTCAGGTCCTGAGAGATGTTGGTACCCAGGAATCTGAATGACTCTACTGTAGCCACAGTGCTGTCCATGATGGTGAGTGGGGGGAGAGCAGGGGGGTTCCTCCTGAAGTCTATGATCATCTCCACTGTTTTAAGAGTGTTTAGCTCCAGGTTGTTAAGACTGCACCAGACAGCCAGCTGATCAACCTCCTGTCTGTAAGCAGACTCGTCTCCTTCCTTGATGAGGCCGATGACTGTAGTATCGTCCGCAAACTTCAGGAGCTTGACAGAGAGGTCCTTTGAAGTGCAGTCATTTATGTAGAGAGAGAAGAGCAGTGGGGAGAGAACGCAACCCTGTGGGGCACCAGTGCTGGTTGTGATAGTCCTGGATGTGAGTTTACCCAACCTCACTAGCTGCTGCCTGTCTGTCAAGAAGCTGGTAATCCACTGACAGATGGAGGCGGGCACACAGAGCTGTGTCAGTTTGTCTGAGAGAAGGTCAGGCATGATGGTATTGAAGGCCGAACTGAAGTCCACAAACAAGATCCTTGCATAATTCCCAGTTCTGTCAAGGTGTTGCAGGATGTAATGCAGTGCCATGTTGACTGCGTCATCCACAGACCTGTTTGCTCTGTAGGCAAACTGAAAAGAATCCAGCAAGGGTCCAGTGATGTCTTTCAGATAGGCCAGGACCAGTTTCTCAAATGCCTTCATGACCACAAACATGAGAGCGACAGGTCTGTAGTCATTAAGTCCAGTGATTTTGGGCTTTTTGGGGACTGGAATGATGGTGGAACGTTTTAGGCAGTTGGGAACTAAGCACAGCTCCAGTGATCTGTTAAAGATCTGTGTGAAGACAGGAGCCAGTTGGTCAGCACAGACCTTTAAACAGGCAGGTGAAACACTGTCTGGGCCAGAAGCTTTCCTAGGTTTCTGCTTCCTAAAGACTCGGTTGACGTCCTCTACACAGACCTCCAGCACAGGTTGAGTGGTGGGAGAGGGAGGGAGGGGAGTTGCAGGGGGGTTGGGTGAATGTGTGAAGTGCAGATCAGAGCGGGAGTCGGGTGTGAGTCTGGGCTTTTCAAACCGGCAGTAGAACACATTCAGATCGTCAGCTAGTTGTTGATTCTCCACAGACTGTGGGGGTGGTTTCTTGTACATAGTGATGTTCTTCAGACCAGTCCATACTGACGTTGGATCGTTTGCTGAAAGCTCTTTTTTCAATTTCTCAGAGTAGTTCTTTTTAGCCACTCTGATCTCCTTTGTTAGTCTGTTCCTGGCCTGGTTATACAAGATTTTATCCCCACATCTGTAAGTGTCCTCTTTGGCATGACGAAGCTGTTTGAGTTTCCCTGTAAACCATGGTTTATCATTATTGAATGATAAGAATGTCCTGGTGGGGATGCATATATCCTCACAGAAACTGATGTATGAAGTTACAGTCTCCGTGAGCTCATCCAGATTGGTGGTGGCAGCTTCAAAAACACTCCAATCAGTCCATTCGAAGCAGGCTCGTAAATCCTGCTCTGCTTCATTAGTCCATCTTTTAACAGTCCTTAATACAGGTTTAGCTGCTTTCAGTTTCTGCCTGTAGGTTGGTATAAGATGAACCAAACAGTGATCAGAGAGCCCCAAAGCTGCCCGTGGGACAGAGTGATATGCATCTTTAATTGTTGTGTAACAGTGATCTAATATATTACTGTCTCTGGTGGGACATTTAACGTGCTGTCTGTATTTTGGCAGTTCACGGGAAAGGTTTGCTTTGTTAAAATCCCCCAGAATAATTAAAGGAGAGTCTGGGTAGCGTTGCTCCGTATCAGTAATTTGTTCGGCCAGCTGTTGCATCGCGGCGCTCACACACGCGTCCGGAGGAACGTACACATTCACGAGAATGAAAGAGGAAAACTCACGGGGCGAATAGAATGGTTTACAGTTTATGAAGAGCGCCTCTAAATTAGGAGAGCACATCTTTTTCAGAGTTGTTACATCTGAACACCAACCTTCATTTATGTAGAAACATAATCCACCACCTCTCGTTTTCCCCGTTAACTCCGCGATGCGGTCCGATCTGAACAGCTGAAAGCCTGAAATATGCAGTCCGTTGTCCGGAATGCTTTCACTTAACCAGGTTTCAGTGAAGCACAATGCAGCAGATTTTGAAAAGTCCTTGTTTATACGGTTGAGGAGAAGAAGTTCGTCCATTTTGTTAGGAAGGGAACGGAGATTCGCTAAATGTATACTAGGAAGTGCTGTTCGGAAGCTGCGGTTGCGGAGCTTAACCAGGGCGCCGGCGCGTTTACCTCGTTTGCGCCTGAGCGCGCGTTTGAGTAGGATCGTTGCTCCTCCGACTAGTACATCTAACAAAGTGTCTGAATAATCAAAAAACGGAAAAACATTTTCTGGTGTATGCTGCCTTATGTCCAGTAGTTCGTCTCTGGTAAAACTGACACTAAGAGAATGACTAAAAACAGAACAAACAAACAAAGACAGTAAAAGAATTGGAGAGCTCCACACCACGGCAGCCATACGCGGCGCCATCTTGATTACTTGATTACAATGAGGAAGGATTCCCCTGGAGCATCAACACCAACCTACAATCAGCTGGCAGAGGTGACGTCACCACACTGCATTTCACTTGCAATTCAATAATACGACATTGGTACACCAAATAGTCTTTATTGCTTTTTACATTAATAATCACATTAGAATTTGCCATATTTTTAATGTCTCACCCAATACACTTAAACATTACTTGATAAAATAATCACATAGGTTTATGTACACGCTAGTGAAAAAAAAAATACTAACTTGTATTTAAAACACATTTATTTCATGCTACGTATACTACAAATACACTACCGTTCAAAAGTTTGGGGTCAGTACATTTTTATTGTTTCTTTTTTTTTTTAAGAAATTAATACTTTTATTCACCAAGGATGTATTAAGTTAATAATTAAAAGTTTATTAAAAGTTAATAATAAATAATTTATGTTGTTATAAAATATTTATATTTTGAATAAACACTGTACTTTTTAAACTTGTTATTCATGAAAGAATCCTGAAAAAAAAAATTACAGGTTCCAAAAAATATTTGGCAGCACAACTGTTGATATTATCCAACACTGATCATTCTAATAATAAATCCGCATATTAGAATGATTTCTGAAGGATCATGTGACACTTAAGACTGGAGTAACAGCTGATAAAAATTCAGCTTTTCATCACAGGAATAAATTCTATTTTAAAGTATGTTAAAATAAAAAACATTATTTTATATTGTAAAAACATTTTGCAATATTACTGTTTTTTTTTTTGTATATTTTTAATCAAATAAATGCAGCCTTGATTAAGCATAAGAGACTTCTTTAAAGACTATTACAAGTCTTACTGACCCCAAACTTTTGAACGGTAGTGTACATTTACATATTATGTACTTAGGAAAAATATCCTGCAGTTATACTTTTAGTATACTAAACTGGTATATTTAATGACTGCTAAATTGGAACTAATTTTGTACTTAATGCACTTTAATTGTGCAAAAGACCAACTAAATTTATACTTAAGTATATCTAATTGTGCTAAAGTGGAACTGTCGCAAGTATACTTTAGGTACACTTTAAATATTTTGTATTTAAAAACTGATATAATTTAAAGATCATGCAGTCCTCATTAATAGTGACATTAAAACATATTTTAGGCTTAATATTTAGAAATGTGCATTGTGCACAGATAGTACTCCAAATAAAGTTTAATTAGCAATATGTCAGTAAATATATTAATAGACTTGAACTGTACTTAGTATAAAATGAATGCATTATTTTTTTTTACTAGGGCAGTGTCCACTAAAAAGTATTCAGACACTCACTGCATGAAGGTTATTGCATTTGATTATTATCTTGCCACATGCACAAAATACAATGTATATGAAAAAAAGTCTAGATGTGGTTTACAATTATTGATTATTTGATGGGATAATTTTAAGTGGCCTGTACACATCTCCAGTACAGAAATACGGGAACACCTTCTCTGGAAATCCACCTGTGTAGGTGCACAAACTTTTGTTTCTGAAGGGGTCGATGAATCTCAGTTCTCCTTCGTCAAAGTCCAGCTGCAGTCTGATGATTTTTGGCTGTTCACTGTAAGTAATACCGCTGATAGGATTATTTCCTTGCTTGTATGTATGATTCATGTAATGAAAACACCAAAAATGTTTCTTCGGATATATTGTGTAATGTTTTTTGCGGTTCACCATTTCCCCCACCACTCCCAGTGTCCAGTTGTTGTTATCACCCACCTCTACGTCCCAGTAGTACACTCCTGAGCTGAAGCCCTGTGAGGCCAGCACTCCCACATACAGCCTCTCTGGGTTATCAAACACGTACCTTTTCTTTTCTACATACTGAACACTGGTGCAGTCCTCTGACACCTGGAGTTTACTGGAGGCTGTGTCTGGGTCTAGAGTCACAGGAGCTGAAACACAGGTGACTGTAAACTACAGAGCCTTTTATCAGTCAACCTTACTTGGGGTAAAAGTCACATTTATTTTCAGCAATCCCAGGGATCAATTCACACATATATATATATATACAGTGCATGATGCTGAATAGAAAATTCCAGAATCACGTATCATTTGTTAAAAATATCAAATGACATACACCACTATATATAAACACCTTATATAGGTTTTCAACTTGTAACACGTCGTGAAAATAGCCAAGGAAGCTAGCATGATGTTAAAACACTAACCAACCAGTCATCAGTCACTATAAGTGTACTACTACCAATGAACAGAACATTTGCGTAAATAAATGATGTACACAATTTAAGGCATCTTTACTTACGCTGTCCCACAAGGTTCTGCATTCTGGCCCAGGTGGTGAAGATCACAGTCTGAATGGGATAGTGCTGATATTCCTCTAGTTCAGGACTCGTGTTTGGCACAAATGGATGTTTGAGTCTATGCAGATAAACAGTAAGATATTTGGTCAAATGGGATTTCAGCTGTAACCAAATACTAATTGGGAAAGACTCACCTTTTTAATGTATTTCTGTAATTCTGAATGGGAAATAAGAAAGCAATTAGTGCACAATAATGTGTTTATGCAAACATCATTAACATGGACACATTTGCACCAGATTACAGCTCTCTGGCTTTATGTGTATTGTTGAGTATTTGATCTGTACCCGGAGAAATGTGATGATTTCAGCTTCTGTATCCTGCCACACAGCTGCCACACTATCAGACAGATCTGATATCTGTTTGGACAGCTCCTCCATTCTGGCCTTGACTTTCTCATTTTGAGGTTCCATTTCTTTATACAAGGATCTGATGCGTTTCTCCTCCTCGTCTCTAAGAAACTGATGGAGCTTCTCGAATTCCTCCTTTATCTGGTTTTCATCCATACTGGTGCGTTCCTGAAATGGTTGAAACCTTTCTGTTAAGAAAGTAAAAGTTCACTACTGATTCAAGTCATGTTCCTACTGTAATTCGTAAATATGAACTTCCCAGGAGGACTTGAACATGCCTTAACCACTTACCTTAATGAGCTCAGCCTGTTTCACAGAGTTCTCTTGAGCTTTCTTCAGGTCTGTGATGGTCTCTTGCAGCCTGTCTGTTTGTGTCTTGAGATCCTCCTAGAATCACATGATAAACTCTTAATTTTGAGCTTGAGGATGTCAGAAGTCAGTCAGATCAGATTCCTAACTCCTGTTACCTTTAACTTCCCGGCAGCCTCGTCGACAGGAGAACACTTGTGATTTTCATGTTTCTTTGATGTGTAACAGACCACACAGATGGGCTGCTGGTCCTCAAAGCAGAAGAGTTTGAGCATCTCTTTATGTTCTGGACAAACATCATCTGAAACAGCTGTGGGTTTTCTGTTCTTGAAGGACTCACAGAGCGCTCTGAACGCCAGGCTCTTGGTGGGCTCGTCGTGAGAGCATGCCTTGCGACAGACCGGACACTGCGGCACATCCTGAGTCGTCCAGAAACGCTGGAGACATTCCTCACACAAACTGTGGCTGCATTTCAGAGTGACCGGATCGGTGAAGATATCACAACAGATCAGACATGTCAAATCCTCTTCCAGGAAGGACAAAGCGTCTGCCATCACTGAAGACAGAAGTTTTGACTAAAATTGTAGTAATAGTAATAACTACTTTACTTCTAAAACTCAGTACATTTGCTTACTTACTGGAGATACTGTGAAACCTGCTTTACCTTTCCCCACCACACCCAACACTTTCATTTCTCTTAGTTAACTTTCATTTACATAGAAGATTTATTAACTCCTCCCTCAATGACGTCATATTACAATGAATAACAACCAGGAAATTATCAATGCACCTGTTCAGCATGACGTTTAGCTTAAATTTAGGTCAACATTTTACTTTTGGGGATTAGCAGATAGATAGTTTGTAACTGACTTTTATGCTTAAATAATCCCATAGCCTGACATACAGTGACCTCAAAAAAGTATTTGGACACTTTATGGTGGTCATTTCATTTCGTTTATTTTTTATTTATTTATTTTTTTTTTTTTTTTTATAAACCTTTATTTAACCAGGAATTAAAACTCTTGAAATTTACTCATTTACAAGAGGCTCCTGGCCAAGATAGGCAGCACATTTAGTTAACATAATTACAAAATACATTAGTTTACATCTTATACAATTATTGTGAATTATACACAAATCACTCAAAACATTTACAATCAAATGATTCTAAAACTAGATCCTTCAACCATTTTACTGATGTCTCTACCGTACGATTGAGATGATTTAAATCTATCAAAAGGAGGGATGAGAGAGCAGTCTTTCCACAGCTATACTGCCCCATCTCTGTGTCTGCTGTTTCCATGGAGTGATGGGAATTTACAGTTTTCAAGTGAGAGCAGCAGTTTACAAACTTCAGTCAGTCACACAAAAGGGAGATTGGTGCTGGTCAGTCATCAGATAATAGGGTCAAACAAGCATTCAGGGAAGTAGGGATGAAACAATAAAGTTGTTGTGAACAGGGTAGAGGGTAAAGAACAGAAATATAGCAAAATATATGAGAAATGCAGAAATGTTTATTTATATTAATTATCCAAATAATGCATGACCGTACGGTTGATATGTCAGTAAAAGACATGGTATAGCATATATATTGCCATACGGCTACTTTTAATTTTGTGGACCTTGAAGGTTATGAGATGTATCCAAGATACTAATAAAGTTAAAGGAATGTTTATTATTGCAAAATAACTCATGGACTGACTGTACGGTAGGGTGCAGTCAAAAACATAAATTGAAAAACAAAAATTATATGTCTACTAATAAGAATTTAATGGTAAATAATGTTTTCATTAGCTCCTTTTAGGGGTGAAGGTTAAAGGGTTAAAATACATTTAAAATCATTTAGTGATTTAGTGATACTCTTTTAAGCATAACTTATCTTGTAATTGATTCCAATCAAATTGAGCAGCATAACTAATTTCCCGTTGACCCATATTAATCCGAACTTTAGGGATGCTTAAAAGATAACATTCTTAAAGAATGCTTTTAAAGAAAAATAGACAAATGAATTTACGCCTATCTATTGTGTTTAGCATTCACTTATTTAATCATGTGTAAAAAAAATAAATGTCCGGTTTGTTTTGCTTTAGACGTTTTGTTTATTTGCTGGGAAAAGACTCAGTGGTTTGTCCTTGTCTTTGGTACAGAAATACGGGAACACCTTCTCTGGAAACCCACCTGTGTAGGTGCACAAACTTCTGTTTCTGAAAGGGTCGATGAATCTCAGCTCTCCTTCGTCAAAGTCCAGCTGCAGTTGGATGATATTTGGCCTCTCATTGCTATCAGTATCACTGACAGGTTTTTTTCCTTTCTTGTATATGCCATTCACATTACGAAGACACCAAAAACGATTTTTGGGATCCATTTTGCAAAGTTTTTTGCGGTTCACTTTTTCGCCCAGCACTCCCAGTGTCCAGTTGTTGTTATCACCCACCTCTACATCCCAGCAGTGCACACCTGAGCTGAAGCCCTGTGAGGCCAGCACCCCCTCAGGCAGCCTTTTTGGGTTATCAGACACATGCAGTTTAATTTCTGCATACTTAACACTGGTGCAATCCTCTGACACCAGGAGTTTATTGGAGGCTGTGTCTGGATCCAGAGTCACAGGAGCTGAAACACAGATGACTGATGACTACAGAGCCTTTCATCAGTCAGTGCCAATGCACTACTACACATGTGTATGTGTTTTCACCAGTACTCACTGTCATGTTTTTCCAAACTTAATATGCTTTTTTTCACCCAATAAAGTGGATGGTGACCAAAAAAACAGAACACTTTTTTATGGTACTTTAGTTCCATTCACAGCATGTTGGAATTGCCATAATTGCCAGAGTCCAACATGCACAAAGCATTCACATCCTTGTAGAACTTGTCACCCAGTTACACTCAAAATGCCAATGGCTTTAGCAGTAAAATATAGTTGATCAGTTGCTTTGTAATATTTATGTTTAATAAAGTTCAGTATTGTTAATGTCTTAATAATGAAAGAATAAGCTAAAAGGAAACAAAAGACATACAATATGTCTACTGATATCTCACATTACTATGTGATTTTGGCATTAACAGCGTTGCCATAGCATATCTGATAATTCAATTGATAAATGTGAGCTACAAGTACAACGCCATGCTATCATCTCGTAGCTATGGTAATTACAACATGCCATGAACACCGGATTTCATGGTGTTTTTGGTCCATTCTG
Source organism: Labeo rohita (assembly GCF_022985175.1). Taxonomy (NCBI): domain Eukaryota; kingdom Metazoa; phylum Chordata; class Actinopteri; order Cypriniformes; family Cyprinidae; genus Labeo; species Labeo rohita. The sequence continues at coordinate 45,273,712 of NC_066872.1, forward strand.
GACCGTCTCTGGTCACCATGAACTGTATGGAAAAAAGCTGAATGATGATTTCCATCTGTGTTCTGGGGGAAAAAAAATGACAGCATGCAATTGAAGCAGATGCTATTACTTACGCTGTTCCACAAGGTTCTGCATTCTGGCCCAGGTGGTGAAGATCACAGTCTGAATGGGATAGTGCAGTAGTTCTGGGGTAGTGTTTGGTACTGATGGGCGTTTGAGTCTGTCACATAAACAATTAGATGTTTGTTGTTCACTGAGTAAAATGGGGTTGCAACTGTAACCAAATGCTAATTGGGAATGACTCACCTTTTTACTGTATCACTGTATTTCTGAGTGAGAAATAAAAAAGCAATCAGTAATGTGGTTGAGCAAACATCATGAACATTGATTATCAGAAATGTTTGCTTCAGATTACAGCTCTTGATGAACTTTGGTCCCTGGCTTTATGTGTATCATTGAGTGTTTGATTTTTACCTGGAGAAATGTAATTTTTTCAGCTTCCATATCCTGCCAGACGACTGCCATCCTCTCAGACAGATCTGATATCTGTTTGGACAACTTCTCTATTCTAGCCTTGAGTTTCTGATCTTGAGGTTCCCTTTCTTTACGCAAGGATCTGATGTGTTTCTCCTCCTCATCTCTAAGAAACTGATGGAACTTCTTAAATTCCATCTTAATTTGGTTTTCTGTCATATTGGTGCATTCCTGAAATGGTTTAATATTTAACCCTTTGTCAACTTGATGTAAATCTTCACTACTCAGTACAACACTAATCACTTACCTTGCTGAGCTCAGCCTGTTTCACACAGTTCTCAAGGGCTTTCTTGAGGTCAGCAAGGGTCTCTTGCAGTCTGTCCATTTGTATCTTGATATCTCCCTAGAATCACATGATAAACTCTTAATAATGAGCCTAAGGATGCCATAAGTCAGATCAGATTCCAAACTCCTCGTACCTTTAAATTCGCAGCAGCCTCGTCGACAGGAGAACACTTGTGATTTTCATGCTTCTTTGACGTGTAGCAAACCACACAGATGGGCTGCTTGTCCTCAAAGCAGAAGAGTTTGAGCGTCTCTTTATGTTCTGGACAAACATCTCCTGAAACAGCTGTGGGTTTTCTGTTCTTGAAGGACTCACAGAGCGCTCTGAACGCCAGGCTCTTGGTGGGCTCGTCGTGAGAGCATTCCTTCCGACAGACCGGACACTGCGGCACATCCCGAGTCGTCCAGAAACGCTGGAGACATTCCTCACACAAACTGTGGCTGCATTTCAGAGTGACCGGATCGGTGAAGATATCACGACAGATCAGACATGTCAAATCCACTTTCAGGAAGGACAAAGCATCTGCCATGACTGAAGTCAGTTCTCAGTAGAGACACTTATTACTGAAGAGGAATTAGTAAAGAGACAGGGAGTAGCTTTACTTCTAAAACGCTGCAAATTGTACTTTGCACTACTGTTGGAGATATTGCGAAACATACTTTATCTTTCCCCCACACCCTGCCCTTTTATTTTAGTTTGTTAACTTTTGTTTGACTTGAATCTTTAGTAAACAACTCCTCCCTCCAGAATATCACATTATAGCCAATTAAAAACTTGGAAAAGCTGCACCTGTTCGGCATACAGTAAATAGTGGCTGCAGTGACCCAGAGTAGGAGAAAAGATCTGAAATTAATGAAATTGTCACTAGATGGCAGTGTGTATCCATGTATTTTGACCTTAGGACATTGCAGGGCATTTCACTTCATTTCACATTTGATTTTCTTTGAAAGAAAATCAAAAACCCACAAGTGGTTCCCAAACAACAGCACTTGCTGGTGTGCCAGAAGAAGTTCATTGTGTCTGAAGTGCATTAATGTGTGTGTTTCTTTTTATTTTATTAGCTTGTTTTTCTCCAGCATATGGTGTCTAAGAGTCCTAGAGCTACTCGAAGATCAGTTCATTGTGTGGCACTTATTAATCACAGTGGGGTCCTGCAGCTGCTGTTTCTACACCGTCATATGCTTAAAAGGCTAGTTTAGTCAAAAAAGATATGTTACTCTTCGTCAGTGTACTTTGTCGTCATTTTTGGATCTTGGGAGACTATGATTTGTTGTTGCATGTAAAGTAACCATGCAAAATGGTCTCCTGTTTGTTTTCCTCAGGAAAAAAGAACAACACAGGTTTGGAATGACAAGGGAGAGTAAATAACAGCATAATTTCCTTATTATTATGTCAGCGTTTCTTCAAATAAACATAAAAAATGAGAGATGTAGAGAGATATATTGCACAGGCAAGAGTAAACGACAGCCAGAAAGACAGATAGGATGCAAGAGCTGTGATATTTGAGGGGCCCAGGTGTTTCTGTCGGCATTCTGATATGTGCGCTCATCTCCCAGGGCTCTCCTGTACTGTCTGCGGCGCTCCATCCATGTGGGACGCGACGCTGCATCAAATCCTCTACAACGCTGGCGCAATTTGTTTGTTCACCAATATTGTCAATGTCAGTTTTCATCTTCTCTTACACTCTGTCTCTCTCTCTCAAACAGTCCTTACAAAAGAATTGGCAAAACCTCGGTCCGAACTCCAGTACCGCAAGAGCTTTCAGTCAAAGGTAAACTGCTCTGGGTGTTTTATGGCAGATGTGGATTTCTCATTTTCCATAAACGGATGTTTTTCACCTTGATCCTTATCGGTTAAACGAATAGTTTGTCCGAGATCTTTACTCTTCAAAGTAAAGGTTAAAAAAAGAGGGTTTTTGCAGCAAAGCCATAGAAGAAGTGTTTTGGATTCTCTGAAGAAGCTTTCAGTGATCAGTTCTTAAAAGAACCATTTCTTTTTCTGCTATAAAGAAGTTTTTGATAAAGATTCCATGGTTGTTCTTCGTAAAGAACCTTTATTTTAAAGATGTGGTTGCTTAAAGATTTAGTTTTATAGTAAAAAAAAGTACAGCATATATGCTTGAAACAATATGAGGATGAATAAATAATGGCACTAATACTAATCCTTTGACATAGCAATATTTCATTTTGGTGACAAAGCACTTGCTGTCTCTGTAAGTAATATTCTACAGCCCTTTGGAAAGCTGAACCAAATGTTTTATCCAAAATGTAATCTATGATAGTATATGAATAATCTATCCCATGAATTAATTATAGCATGTCAAAAAGCTTCTTTGCATGCCCTCCACGTTTGTAGTGGCGAACCTCTGTGTATGCGTAATGGGTGCATCTCATTTCAGCTTTCACACATGAATTCAGACCTCCACCGAAATTGGATTAAATGCACAATTTCACCAGATGGACCAGAGCTGCTTACAAAGTGCCAGTCACCTTTCAGCTGATGTCTCATCTCTGTTGCGAACAGTGGGATATATAGACAAACAGACCATCAATGCCAAGGGCAAAGACACAAAGTTTTCTTGAAAGAGCTCTTGATATGCAGGTGCATCTGTCCAGGTTGTTGTGGGTAATGGAACACTTCAAAACAGGCACACATTCATATCTAATTCCGGTCGTGTCTCACAGGAAAAGAAGACCTCAGATGAGAACTCTTTAAAGGAATAGTTCACCCAGGCATGAAAGTATCCCCACCCTCAGGCCATCCAAAATGTAGATGAGTTTGAGAAATGTAGCCTTACTTCACTTGCTCACCAATGCATCCTCTGCAGTGAATGGGTGCTGTCAGAATGAGAGTCCAAACAGCTGATAAAAATGTCAAGTAATCCACTCCAGTCCATCAGTTAATGACGTGTGAAGCCAAAAGTGAAAAAGTTGTCTTGTCTGAATCGGGAGAGAAATCTGCACAGATCAAGCAAAGTTTACAAGCCAAAGCAGCAAATATGTGGGTGAATTTTGGTGCGAAAGTAGAAACAGAAGATGGACTTTTCACTGGAGGAAGCATTGTAATGGATCAGAGACTCTTTTTAGTTAAAAACATCTTAATGATGGATTTGTTTCTTACAAACACGTAGCTTTTGTCTTCTCAAGATGTTAACTGATGGACTGGAGTGGTGTGGATTACTTTATGTGATGTTTTTATCAGCTGTTTGGACTCTCGTTCTGACGGCACCCATTCACTGCAGAGGATCCATCGGTGAGCAAGTGATGAAATGCTACATTTTTCAGAATCAAACACATCTACATCTTGGATGTCCTAATTACATGGATGGTGATTAAATTTTAAGCAGATTTAAAAGTTTAGGTGAACTATTCGTTTAATGCCTAAATAGTTTCTCCTAGACATCTGCAGCTAACAGTGAGGAACAATGTGCATTGATGAAGTATTCAAAATAAGACCAGGAACATGTCAAACATGCAACTTTAGCAATATATTTTTTTCTGGTGGATGTCACATGGATTTGGCTTCAGTGATTGAGGGCCAAACCTTGGGAGGGCCAGTGCTCAACAGCGTATAAAGCTCCAGAATCTTGCTTTTTTTAAAGGTGTAACGTCAATTCAGAAAAATGGAAGATGACAGCAGTGCAACTGAGCCGAATCGCTCACCACTGCAATCTTGCCTGTCTTTAAAAAAACGCTTGTAGGTTGTGTGCAGGAGATTAATTTGTACCTAGAAATGTCCCACAGTGTTTTTTTTCTTCACAGGCAATATAGAGAAACGCATGTTCTGTGCTGGCCGGATGGAGAAACGAACAGGATCTCTGGGAGCACATGGAGATTGGGTTGTGCGATCTGCAGCAGTCAGCTGCTACCATAGAGCTGTCAGTCTGGAGACGGGACACACGCACACAATCAGGTACAGAGTGATGAATTTCAACATCAAAACGGACACAAAAACACACGCACAAACGCGGACACATGCAATTATACTTAAAGCTGCTCTAAGCAATTTCTGTGCCACTGGTGGCACCAAACCAAACAGCAAAATAACTTGATTCTTACGTTTTTCTGAGGCAAATTGCTTACAGGCACAAATGAAAAGGCTCCATACATGTCTCTGTAGATATGGCTCGGGTGTATGCAAGTTTGAGATTTTTTTTTTCACTTACATTGTCCACCAAGTGAATATGGTTAGACTGGTCGTTTAGAAATGCACAGTAATAACTCGCCTATCTTCAACAAGCCACATGATATTCATGCTTAAATGGTGCAAAGCAAGTACAAAAGTTGAATTTCAAGCAGTTTTTAACTTTGATAATAATCAGAAATGTTTCTTGAGCAGCAAATCTGCATATTAGAATGATTCATGAAGGATCATGTGATACTGAAGACTAGAGTTATGATGCTGAAAATTCAGCTTTGCATCACAGGAATAAATGACTTTTTATTATATATTCAATTAGAAAAGACTTATTTTAAATTCTAAAAATATTTCACATTTTTACAGTATTTTTAATCAAATAAGTACAGCCTTGGTGACCAGAAGAGCCTTTTTTCAAAGATATATAAAAAGGTTACTGTGCAATCTTTAGAATCAGAAATTCAGACTTTCTGAGTCACATGGAAAACAATTGTTTGGATGAGTGAAAGTAAGCTCCCAGAAAGCATTTAGAGGGACACATTTACCTTTTTTGTTCAAGCAGTGCCAGTCTGCACATGAGAACAGAGAGTTCCCGAATGTGTCTTTGCGCCGTGCGAAGACGGTTGTGTAAACTGTGTGTGTTTAAGGATCACACTGCAGTGCATGGTGATGAATGGAGGGACGGTGGAAATTCGTTGCTCAGGTAACCAGACGGCCGCCGTTTCCCCGCGCGTGGGTAGATGTAGACACGATCTGCTGGGATGCAAAGCAGGAATGCCTCATCGAGCAATTACAGCGCGCAGCACGGAGCAGCAGGCCATAGGAACTTTATTAAAGTTACACAAATGTCTCATATTTCTCTCGGTAGACCAAACTCATTCTCTCTGTAGATCAAATTCATCTCTCATCTTAAACCCAGCAATTTAAAAACTCCCAAACCTATTTACTCTTCTCGGAAAGTCGTTTAAGATATTGGTTGAGTCTCTTAAAGAAATGCTGGGTCAAGTTACAATCTCAAGAGAGAAGAAGGAAAAAAAAAAATTATAAGAAATTACAATTCACAGAAAGAAAATAAAGCCTATTATTCATATTATAAATTAATTCTTATTATCATAAAGGGCAGTCACAACATTTAAATAAATTATATTTTATATATATACACACACACACAAACACAAACGCAGAAATTCTTAGTTTTTTTTATACTAATAAATGAACAATTCAGATGCAAAAGCCTCTATGTGCCAATTTTCTTCAAAAATGAGCACTTTCATGGCAGTGAAAAAAACCTACTTATTGCCATTAAAGTGAAATTACTGAATCTACACACAGGAGCCTGATAAAAATTTCAAACAGCACTTAGAGGCTTTTGCATCTGAACTCTTCGAATGTAATATTTTGTTTATATAATACAATAATTTAATATAATGTACATTTAATTGAAAAAATATTAAATACTTAATTTAAAAATACGTAAAATATTTATTTTAATTATTGTAATAAGAATTGTATGTGTGTGTATATATATAATGTAATATTTTATGTTTATATATTTTTATATAATTGAAATAAATGATAACAATTATTTAATATAACTTATATTTAATTGAAGTAATATAAATATTAAATACTTAATTGCAAAATATCTAAAAATATTTCTTTTTTAATTATTGTAATAAGAATCGTGTGTATGTGTGTGTATATATATATAACAACATTATTTTTTAATTTTTATACTAATAAATGTAATATTTAATATTTATGTAATTTAATATAATGTAAATAAATTATAAAAATGATTTAATATAACTAATATTTAATTGAAATAATAGAAATATTAAATACTTCATTTAAAAAAATGAAAATATTTCCTTTTTAATTTTTGTAACAAGAATTGTTTATACATACATATATATATATATATATATATATATATATATATATAATTAATATAAAAATTGTTAATAAAAAAAATTGAAATAAATAAGAAAACATATTTAATTGAAATAAATCAAACACACACAGTTCTTTTTAATTTCTTATCATATGACACAGATTATTTTCAACAAATGTGTTGCGGTTTAGAAGACGCAGCGATTACAGAATGATGAGAGTTTATAATCCACTTTCCCACATGATGTAACATGGTTTTATTATTCAGGAGATTAGAAACCAAGTAAGAAGTGTTAGTTAATATCCTCCTCTGGCTGTCATGAGTAATTTGTCTTCATTCATTTTAATAGATTTGACAGGAAGCAAATCATCCTTTCGTAATCTATGAGAGAAAGAGGAAAGGGAAAACCTTGTCCAGTAAGCACTCATTGATCGGATCCGGCATCGCTGGACGTCTGTCGGTTCGATACGTGGCGAACCGCTGCATTTGACTGTGATAAGCAGTGATGTATGTGCGGTTAGCAGACAGGAAGTGGGCGGGTTAATCGTTTGGCTCGTGTTGGTGGTTGGTCTGTGGCTAGAGAAGGTTGCGCTTTATTGGATTTTTCTCATCAGCCTCTTGTTGAATCATTGACTCTTGATTTTACAGATCACCATGACTGTATATTTCATGATGAAGGTGAATTTGAAGGCTCATTTCATCAAGAATTGCATTTAATTAAGAAACCAAACGTATCATTCAATGCATTAAAAAAAATGTATAAATTATGCTTCTGTGTGCATGCAATTGCATGCATTTTCTGCTGTCTAACTTTATCTTACCGCATTCATTTGTGTTTCTGAAAGCGGAGATGAATCTCTGATAATCTCATTTGAATTTGATAACGAAGAGACTAGAATATTCTCCCGCAATAATACTCTTACGGCTTTAATGAAATAAAGGAGCAACTTTATGTTGACTTTGCTAATATATAACCGGATTAAATGAAATCCTCCTCGTCCTCATTAAATAACTCATTTGGGAGGAAAGATCATGTTATTGAGTTCGAATGTCAGGCTCGGGGTTGCCATGGAAATTAATGCACAATCCGTGTGCATCTAACTATTTAAATTTAAAAGAGCTAATATATTCTGATTAATAATGCATGCGATTCATAACGAGCTCTGAGAAGTGTGCTCAAAGTTTAAAGCGGTGTTTAAAGAGATTTAAGTTTTTATTGTCTGTAATCCCAGGGATTATGTGGGCAGCGCTGAGGTTAGATTAGAGATTACAGCCGTCTGCTGTGTAATCCAGCTCTGTTTAATAACATTTCATACTGAGATCAGGGGGAAACGCGCTGCTCCGCTCAGTAATGGGATATTAGGATCTCATCCAGAGCGCTCTCTCTCCTCTGTGTGCAGAAGCGTTTTACTGTTTCAGCAGTGTAGCAGCGCTTCTAGTTTGCTTTAGGGACCAGAATTTACTGTATTGGGTTTAATGTCATCTGGGTTGCATGTTTTTCTGCCTTGTGTACTTTTGTTCATGGTTTATTAGGATGTGGACGTCACACAGTCTGTCTGTGTTGACTTCTGTGCCAAAATACCAATACAAACTCATGTTGATCCAAGATGTAGATGAGTTTGTTTCTTCATCAGATTTGGAGAAATGTAAGCAGTGCATCACTTGCTCACCAGTGGATTCGCTGCAGTGAATGGGTGCTGTCAGAATGAAAAAACATCCTAATAATTCCCAAGTAATCCACACCACTCCGGTCCATCAGTTAACATCCTGAGAAGACAAAAGCTGAAACAAATCCATCATTAAAACATTTGTAACTAAAATACGAGACCATAATAAGTTGTATTGGGTTTAATGTCATCTGGGTTGCATATTTTCCTGCCTTGTGTACTTTTGTTCATGGTTTATTAGGATGTGGACGTCACACAGCCTGTTCGTGTTGACTTCTGTGTAATTTAACAATGAATTTGTGCCAAAATACCAATACAAACTCATATTGATCCAAGATGTAGATGAGTTTGTTTTTTCATCAGATTTGTAGAAGTGTAGCATTTCATCACTTGCTCACCAATGGATCCTTTGAAGTGAATGGGTGCCGTCAGTCTAAACAGCTGATAAAAACATAATAATAATCCACAAGTAATCCACACCACTCCAGTCCATCAGTTAACATCTTGAAAAGACAAAAGCTGAAACAAATCCATCATTAAAACATTTGTAACTAAAATACGAGACCATAATAAGTTTTATTTTGTTTAATGTCATCTGGGTTGCATATTTTTCTGCCTTGTGTACTTTTGTTCATGGTTTATTAGGATGTGGACGTCACACAGCCTGTTCGTGTTGACTTCTGTGTAATTTGGCGATGAATTTATGCCAAAATACCAATGCATACTCAGTAAGATTGATAGAAGAAATGCTTTCTTTCTTTTCTTTTTAATTATTCTAGATATATAAGTCAATATTGCCCCTACGAGTTTTCGCTTATGTTTATATTAAGGGATATAGTAAAAGAAATAGATGGAAATTGGCCAGAAATGTACACCCCCTCAGGCCGTCCAAGATGTAGATGAGTTTGGTTCTTCTTTAGATTTGTAGAAATGTAGCATTTCATCACTTGCTCACCAATGGATCCTTTGAAGTGAATGGGTGCCGTCAGTCTAAACAGCTGATAAAACATAATAATAATCCACAAGTAATCCACACCACTCCAGTCCATCAGTTAACATCTTGAAAAGACAAAAGCTGAAACAAATCCATCATTAAAACATTTGTAACTAAAATACGAGACCATAATAAGTTGTATTGGGTTTAATGTCATCTGGGTTGCACATTTTTCTGCCTTGAGTACTTTTGTTCATGGTTTATTAGGATGTGTAATTTGACGATGAATTTGTGCCAAAATACCAATGCATACTCGGTTAGATTGATAGAAGAAATGCTCACCAATGGATCCTCTGTAGTGAATGGGTGCCATCAGTCTAAACAGCTGATAAAAACATAATAATAATCCACAAGTAATCCAAACCACTCCAGTCCATCAGTTAACATCTTATGAAGCCAAAAGCGTGTTTGTGAGAAACAAATCCATCATTAAGATGTTTTTAATGTCAAACCTTTACTTCTGGACAAAATACGAGTCTATGATCTATAGTAATGCTTCCTTCAGTGGACAAAGCTGTTTTTTGCTTGTAAACTGTGCTTAATCTGTGCAGATTTCTCTCCTGATTCAGACCAGACCACTTTTTGACTGGAGGAAATGTTTATGTGATACGTGTTTACATGGAGCAAAACCAGCAGAAGTTCATCCACCTAGAACAGAAGTTGATTTTCAAAACAGTGATTTCAGTAAAGTTTTTATTGAATAATTCATGCAGGTGCTCGAACATAAAATATGAGCTTCACCTTCCTGCTTTTTTGCCCTCTGGCACACTTGCATTATTGTAACGTAACTTGTTTTTGCTCGATTTCCTGCGTCAAAATGATCGTCGGTCGAAATGGACAGCATGTCACTGATGCTGTCCTTTAACACAGCTGTGTGTGTGTGTGCGTGTGTGTGTGTTTCGACAGCGTTTTAAACTCTCAGTTTGACTTAGTTTTTCTGGATCAGTGGAAAACAGCAGATTTCTGAGCACATGCAGTGAAATATGCAAAGCAACAGCCGCCTCGTGGTTTTAATATTTGAACCGCTTCGAGGGGTTTTTCAATCACGACACACACTCACTTCTTTCCAAAAGTCCCAATTATTCAGAATCTGGCATCACATGGACGCGCTTGACGGCCTGCAGATTGTTTTTTGGCTGAATGAAGATCCAAAGTTTGGAGGAGGATTTTGGCGTAAATCATTGTGAAAGGTTTTACCCTTCCTTTCATTATCCAACTTACTTTTAACAACAAGAAGAATCAAAGCTGTGTGTAAATGTGTGTGTGTTTGGCTTGGAGTTTAATTTGATTTCCTCTGCTTTTTCTGACTCGTTTCCTTTAGTTGCTTTTCGTAAGAGCGACACGGCGGATGAACGCCTCAGCGTGATCAACCAGGTACCACATACACGTTTACAATGAGAAGCAAATTACGGCAGACAGGGAGAAAATGAAGCAATTTATTTATCATTACAACCATTGTACTGAATTATGCAAAACTATTAGCTCATGTTCCTGCGGTTTCTGAGCTCTGAAACCACCGTGTACTACATTAATGAGATTTTGAGCTCAAAAAGACAAACATGGACTCATAAATACTTGCGAGAGAAGGAAAGACATGCGTTGGTGGAGAAGAGAGAGACAGTAGATTAATTTACTTTACAAAACAGAGTTCAGACTCTAATTTCTGATTTGATTAGTCGCATTTGAAGTTGTCGTGAAATTATAAACTGTCACGCACGTTCCGTATAGCCAAACGTGAACAATCTATAGTTAGACTAATGAATTACATTGCTTCGTTCAGATTTATTCTGATTGTTATTAATATTTATTGAACATTATAGTGTCTTTTATGAGTGTTGCTGCTGTTAAGCCTCTCGAGGCCATTCATTACAGTGATTTCACCAAGGTCACTGGGTTAAGATCACTTACCCGCCGTAATAGACACATGGCCTCAAGTGGCTTATTGTGTTAGTTTGAAGTGAAATTGGTGCTGTGTGTGTGATGTATTGTGGGTAAGCTGTGTGCCATTGTAAATGTTTTGTTTGGACATGTTTAAAAAATGTTTCCAAAACATATATAAAAAAATAAAATATAAAACATTTTAAGAAAAAAAAAAAAAAAAAAACTTTTTACAGTTTGTAAAGGAATATTTTTTTGTATTATTTATAGATTAATTACATATATTTTGCTTAGCCTATGAATAAATATTTTTAATCTTTCCAAACTTTTCATATTTTTAAAAATATTAAAATATTTCATATCCATTTAAAAAACAAAAACAAAAAACAAAAGCAGTAATATATAAAATACATTTAAAATATAACAATAAAAAACAACATTTTAAAACACAAAAAAATTACAAAACATTCTTCAGTTTGTAAAGAATTTTTTTGTATTATTTATAGATTAATTACAGATATTTTGCTTAGCATGTAAATAAATATCCTTCCCTTTTAACATTTGCATATTTTTAAAATATTAAAATATTTCATATTCATTTAAAAAAACAAAAGCATTAAGTAATATATAAAAATACATTTAAAATATAACAATAAAAAATTACATTTTAAAACAAAAAAATTACAAAACTTTCTTCAGTTATTTTTTCATTTTACGTTTGCTTTTATTTTTTATTATTTTAATATTTTATATTATTTATATATTAATTACAGATGTTTTGCTTATGCTGTTTGATATAGGCTATGAAGGAGTATTTTTATTCCCTCCATTTTAACATTTTCATATTTTTAAATATTACAATATTCCACATTCAAAAGCTGTAAATAATATAGAAAAATACATTAAAAATAAAATATGAAACATATAAAAACTTATTTCAGTTTGTAAAGGAATATTTTTTACAATGACTTTTTGAAATTACTTTTGAAATTATTTTTTCATTTTACAATATAAGATCTTGTTAAAAACAAACAAAAAAAAATTACTTTTTTAAATGACTTGTTTTTTCATTTTACTTAAAAAAGTGAATTATTATGAAATATTAATGAAGTAATATTTTTATTCCTTCCATTTGTCAAAATATTCCATATTCATTTAAAAAACAAAAAGCAAAAACAAAAGCAGTAAGTAATATTTCTTAGAAATATTACATTAAAATTAAACTTTTGTTGGAAATGGTTTTCAAAAATGTATGAAATGTATGAAAGACGTAAGTTTTTCATGAAACTGAATAATTTTTTTTTTGTTTCAATTTGTGAAGGAAAATTAATATTAAATATTTTTCTTGAATACCCCTGTTGTAATTAGTATTTCTTTCATTCAGGTTCATTTAAGTTTTCCAAAACCATATGACCATTTGTAAATCTAAACCAAAGATTAGATTTACAAAAAACTAGCTTTTAGATCAGATTGTTACAGTATTTTTCTTTTCATCCTTTTCTTGTGCATTGACTCAAATGTTTCTCGTAAACATAAGAAACCAACACGATACAGATAAAGAATAAAGATTGTGCAGAAAACTTTGCACAGCTAGACCTTATTTGTTATTGAGCACAATATCAGTGAAGCCTGGCAGACAGATGATGCTTCAGACAAACTTTTGATGTGTCTAATATCATGAGAAACAGACGTGTATCATCGCTGATGTTTGCGCAGTGATGCAAGTGAGTTTGTGTGGATGCATGTGAATGTGTGCAGAGGGAAAGTGTTTTTATAATATTCGGCGGGCGTCCTGTCTGACGTAGCGGCATGAATTGGAGATTTCATTTCGTTTCATCAGACGCACTCAAAGGCTGCTGAGGGCCCACGGACGGACGGCTTGGTTGTAAATAACAGAGGCCGTATTCAGATCAGAGGTTCGTGTGACGCGACCCCGTGCGCTCTGGGGTTTCCTTGCAAAGAAGGGAAGTGAAGAAACGTGTAGAAAAGGAAAGAAAGAAAGGGAGATGGAGGGATGCAGATGCATGTGTATTATTCATGAACAGGAAATGAGAGGAGGAAGGAGAGACGTGTTTCTGCAGGTGTTGAGAGCGTCTTTGTCCCGGACTGCCTCTATTAATATTTCATATTGAAGCGATTGTCTTCATGTGCCGTGTGTGTGTGTGTGTGTGTGTGTGTGTGTGTATGTGAGGGATTTTTCTCTCTTGGTAGGATCACAGATGGATTTTCCAGCTGGACTGATGACTTTATTACAGATGTTTCATTTAGAGCTTCCTTCTGCGATCCTTTCGTTGAGGTTAGGGAATATCGGGGCTCATAATGAGTCGTTTAACTATTTGTGGTTTAACCTTTACAGCTGGAGTATAATTAGCTAACTAAGTCAGGTGCTTTGTGTTCACATGATGTTGGCTAAACACTGACATCTGTGTGCAATATGTAGGGTTTGTTGTATCTGGGCACCAGCTTTTAACCCTGTAAAGCCTGTATCATATCTGATATGTCAATTTTTAAGGCCTCTAAATGATAAACATGATCAACCTTGCTGTAAAACCTGTCGCACACAATCTACTCCATGCCTTCTGTCATCTGATTGTTTATAGTTTTTAATCAAAGTCAAGGGTCTTTTAGTGTAATTGTACAAGTGTCCACCTTCAGCTGGTGCTTCACATGTCTTTTATGCTGTCAAATCTGATTTTTACAAAGTAAACGTGAGAATAACCGTAGTCATATTTCCAGATGAACACTTACTGGACTGGAACAGCTTGGCTTCTCCAAGAAAAATCAGTCTCGGATCTGATCATCAGGATCTTTCGAGGAACGTCTGTTTCCAGAAGCTCGACTTTCACTGTTCCTCAGTGGAGGAATGATCTTCCCAAGCCTCCAAAACATCTTTCAAGGAACGTTTATTTGTTCATCTCTCAATCATCATTGGATTGCAGTGCATCGTATGTGACCCTGGACCACAAAAGCAATCATAAGGGTCAATTTTTCGAAATTGAGATTTATACATCATCTGAAAGCTAAGCTTTCCATTGATGTATGGTTTGTTAGGATCGGACATTTGGCTGAGATACAACTGTTTGAAAATCTGGAATCTGAGGGTGCAAAAAAATCAAAATATTGAGAAAATCGCCTTTGAAGTTGTCTAAATGAAGTTCTTAGCCATGCATATTACTAATCAAAAATTAAGTTTGATATATTTACTGTAGGACATGTACAAAATACCTTCATGGAACATGATCTTTATTTAATATCCTAATGACTTTTGGCGTAAAAGAAAAATCGCTCATTTTGACCAATACAATGTATTTTGGCTATTGGTACAAATATATCTGTGCTACTTAAGACTGGTTTTGTGATCCAGGGTCACATTTATTGATTGAAAGCTCTTCTGTCCCCATGTTGAGGGAAATCAGGAGTAAGATGTGAAATGTGAACATTCATTAATTAATCTTAAAAAAAACAGATTCAGTATTTTTCAAAATGAAAAAAGTGAAATGCAACTCAGAATATGACGCAAACCTGCAATAATTAAATGTTAAATAATACATATATCCTTTTTTGTATTTTATCCCATTTTATTAACCAGCGTCTTTGCCTCTGACCTTAAATGATCCAATTCAACCATAGTAATATGGTTAACTAACTTTTTTTTATTGCTTTCTACTGTACAGACTTCTCCTTCAGCCTGAGGCTTTTGCTGTAAAAGGGCTTTTACATTTGACAAAAATAGAACTTTTTGTATTAAAAACAAACAAGCAAGCCTCGCCCAGATTTAAAAAGTAATGCAAAAGTAACACAACGCATTACTTTCCATAAAAAGTAACTAAGTAAAGTAATTAGTTACTTTTTTAGGAAGTAACACAATATTGTAATTCATTACTTTTAAAGGTAACTTTACCCAACACTGATTATGTTTGTTAGTATTTAAAAGCTGCTTGTGATGGGCTTTGGTTCATCATGTGACTTTCTCATCGCCACCTGCTTTTGGTGATTATCAAGCGTATTACAAAGATACAAAATGGATTTCAGTACTTCAATATGTTGGTTAACATGACATCAGTTCATAAAATTACGGTATTTAAATGTAAATTTAAATTAAAGGGGTCATCGGATGCAAAGTTCACTTTTACATGTTGTTTGAACATTAGGTTTTTAATTAATCTGTAAAAATAATATCCCCTTTTTCAAATCGAGCCACAGAGGCCGCTCCCACCATAGTTGATTGACACGAGCATCTTACCTCAGACCCGCCCTAAATCAGCTGTAACAGTCCGACCTCCGTTGTTTCGATGCCGGAGCAGGGATGTAAGTTAGACAAGAATATCTCCGATTGAGCGATTGAGGTGTTGTGTTACTGGATGTAATAATGAACATAGTGGTCGTCATTTACTCCCGACATCTGAGCCGCTGAAGATGCAGTGGATTACGTTTGTTTGTGAAGGGGATGCGCCTCCCGATCTGCACATATCCGTCTATGTTCACGCAAATCATTCGTGATCCAACTTCACTTACAGCAGAAGTGAGTATAAGGGTTTTTTTATGAATCTTTGTGACCGCCTTTCCTAATAATGTGCTAGTTAGGAAGTAAACAGGCTCGTCACTTCACAGAGAGAAGAGAGGGGTGGGGCAAGCAGCGCTCATTAACATTTAAAGCAACCTCGACCAGAACAGGACGATTTTTGCGGAGCTGATTTTGGCAACGTAAAAAGAGTGTTGTTTTACACTACCATTAAGAATTTTTAACCAAAGTATATTATAGACTTTTCATTAAGAATCATATCTACTTGAGGAAAATGGGCATCCGATGACCCCTTTAAAACCGTAAAACCTAAAACGTTGCTACCATATTTTTACAGTAAAATTCCGGCACCCACAGCTGTTTTTTTTTACCGTACATTTTACTTTTTTTTTTTTTTTTACAGTGAGGGTTAAGATCAGCCATGTGTTTACAAAAAACACATTAAACTATCCAAACTGTTGGAAGACGTCAGTAACTCTCTAATTTCCAAGTGTTGTGTGTTGAGATTAGTTTTATGGTTTGTGTGTGGATTTGTGACTGTGTACACGGACCGCTGGCAGGTGTCTGAGTTTCTCTTGTGGTCGTGTGTTGCTGTTGGCCTGTTTTCAGACAGAAGAATTGATTTATTTGTACCAGAGTAAGCTGATTGTCAGTACGTGGGAAAGAAACGCATTACACCACACAATCTTCTTAGTGACGTACCGTCAGAAAGGAACAGGCTACACGGCACGGTGACGGCGTTGGTTTGAAACGATGTTTTCCGGATGGTCTCGCGCATTACCCCGTCGCATTACCTCAGCTTCGCTTTACTATAGTGTGTCGAGGGAAACTTCATTGAGTGAAAGGTGCTGGAGTTTAATTTCACGCACCAGACAGAATATATTCTGTTTCCTTTCATACTTTCATCCTCGCTCCGAGTGACAGACAGATGGTGGCTTTCTCTCTCTTTCTCTCAGCATCTTTCTTTTTCTTTCTCGTCCCTGGAATGACCTTGTATTAATGAGTGTGTGATCACGAGTCAGTTGGGCTTTCAGCTCGCGGCAAATACACAAACAATCCCTCCCTCCACACACACACACACACACATATGCATTCAGTCTGTCGCTCTCACAGATACCATTAGCACGGCTCTGTGGTGGAAATAGAAAGCTAGAGATAAAGTGAGAGAGACAGGAGGATAAAAAGAAAAACAAAGAGGCCAAACAGGTGGAATTAGGAAGAGAAACAACAAACTATTCCTCAGACTACAGGTATGTAACTTTAAACCTCCGTCTTGAAGCTCAGAGCCGCCGTAATGCTGAATTCATGACTTCTGCGCTCGTTTAAAGCCAAACAAGGACTCAGAAAGAGATTTTAGTGTTTTCTTGGAGAAAGCTCGAGCAAATGTCTCCTCAGATCCCGCGTGTCTCTCTCGCGCTCGCTCTCTCGTTATTTCTGAAGCGCGCCGGGAGGATGAAAGGCTGAGATAACCGCTGTTTCTGAGGCCTTTGTGCGCTCGGCGTCGGTGCGGCGACGGCGATGGGCGTCTTAAGCGTGTCACTCTGCTGTCGGGGTTTGAAGCGTGAGAAATCTCTTCCTGTGGCAGCACTTCTGAGGTCAGCGGGTGTTTGCGACCTCTGAGTTTCTGGTTGGCAAAATGATAAATAATGCAAGGTAAAGTTTTTCAAAGTGGTTGGAGAGGAAGACTGACGGTTATGGGTATATCCAGATGACACTATACGTCAAAACCAAAATTATAGTTTGCATTAAGACAATAAATGCCTGTTTTCATATTTTATAGTATTACATTAAGCATATCATTATTTAATTGTATCATTATTTTATATCAAATATTTAATTGTTGATTTTTATTAATTCGTAATTACTGTAATTTTTGTATATAAATTACAGTACAAATACTGTATATTTAAATGTATTATTTTTTAAATATATTTTTAAATATTAAATGATATATCTTGTTTAATAGTGTAATATTTTTACATTATATAATTTTTTAATTAATTACATTTTTACATTTATTTTTACATTTATTTTTACTTTAATTACTAAAATAATGTATTTATTTGATGATTTTAATTTTTTTTTATTGAAATATTTAATATTTTAGTAGACACAATATAATACACATTTAAAAAAACAATCTAAAATTGTATATAACATTATTCTTAATACATGCTATATAATATACCTTAATTTGCATTACAGTAATCACAGATTATCTGAAAATGTTTACTTGTCATTAAAATAATTTTATAATGCAAAAAAAATTATAAGAAGGTTCTGAATTATTCTGAAAAGTTTATAGATATTCTGAATGTTGATTTTTATCCGATTGTAATTACTGTAATATTTTCTTTTGTATTGCGGTAATGCATATATGATTTGTTATATAAATTTTTGTCATATAAATTTTGTTTAATATTTGTATTAATTTGTTATTGTTATTAATATATTTTAATATTTTAATGTTTATGTAATATATATACATATATATATAACAACATTAAATATTAAATAATATGAATATATTAATATATAATATATTAAATATTAATAATAAACAAAATTTATATATACTGTATATATATATTTGTGCATCAAAATAATGATAATTTGGGAATATCTGAAAATAATGTCCTACTGCAAAACATAATTGATTCCAAAATGTTCTATTATTGTGGAATATAATTTTTTTTTTTTTTTGAATTGATTTAAGAGTGAAATCTGACATGTTTCGTGAGATTCACCCGTCGATGTTTCTCATGTTTTTCTTTACGTCTCGGATGGGATGATGTAAATGACATTGTTATGCAGGAAAGCATGCATTTCCTGTAGAAACTTCAAAGCGTTTCCTTAGAAAAGCATTTAAACGGGTTTGCCGTGGTCCACCTTTTATCTGTCCGGCCCACATCTGTGTGGGAACATCCCCTCTGGGACGACAGGAGAGAGAGAGAGAGAGATCAAGCCAAAGCAGCAAAACGGAGAGTGTTTTACCTTCCTCCTTATCAACATACATCTCATGCTCCTCCTCTCCTCACAGTGACAGGTGAAACCACTCTCCAAATCTCAGTGGATTACGTCTGCTGTTTTCTCTTGCCTTCTTTTGAGAACACCTCGTGCGTGTAGGTGTATCGTCTATGTTCAGACTTCCACGTATAGGGCGTGCGTGCGTGTGTGTGTGTGTTTTAGAGAGGCCGTTTTTTCCCAGGGTGGTGTGTGAAGTGGGTCGTTCCTGACTGGAATGAGAATAAGCGGGGTGCCGTGCGACCCTGTGAGCTCTGAGCATCGGGCCTCAACGCCGCTGCTGTTGCCATAGTTATCGGTTAACCTATCAGAACGAGTCCTGCTCAATTGAACAGCCACCAGCCGACCGTCTCTCGCTGTCCTTCTCTCGCTTCCAGGCCAAGTTGTGACTCAATTATAAGGAAGCTGTGAGCCAATATTATTTTATTTTGTAACAAATTGCACATTCCCTTGGTTTCTTTATGTTCAGCACATAGAGGGGCACTAATGAAAACATAAAAGTGCTTTATTACCTTTGAGGCGTCCATGAAGAACCTTTAACATCCACCGAATCTTTCTATTCCACTAAAGATTCTTTATAGTGGAAAAAGGTTCTGGTTACTTCCTTACTGTGTAACTGTGACTTTAAATCTCACAGTGTGAGTTTTTAGCTCACAATTTTAACTTTTTTAAGTTTATTTCTTACTATTACAATTTTTTTCTCAAAATTGCATTTTATATCTCACAATTACATTTTTTTTTTATGTCTCACAATTATATCTTTTTACTTAAAATTGCAAGTTTTTGTCTTGTCAGACTTTTTTTCTGAGAATATTAATTTTATATCTCACAATTGAGACTTCTTTTCTCAGAATTGCAGTTTATATTTCACTATTATGTCTTTTTTCTTAAAATTGCAAGTTTATGTCTCACAATTCTGACTTTTTTTTCTCAAAATTGCAGTTTATATCTCACTATTATGTCTTTTTTCATAAAATTGCAAGTTTATTTCTCACAATTGTATATTTTTTTCTCAGAATTGCAAGTTTTTGTCTTACAATTCAGACTTTTTTTTCAGAATATTAAGTTTAGATCTCACAATTATGTCGTTTTTTCCTCAAAATTGCAGTTTATATCTCACTATCATGTCCTTTTTCTTAAAATCAGAGCTGCACATTTATATCACAGTTTGGTCTTTTTTTCACTGAATAGTAAATATGTATGTCGCAGTTTGGGCTCTTTTTCTCAGAAATATGTTGCAGTTGCAAGTTATAGATGTGTAATTGTGGTTTTTTTTTTTTTTAAAGTCTTAATTGTGAGATATAAAATTACAATTTTGAGGGGAAAAAGTCAGAATTGTGAGATAAAAAGTCATGTTTCCCTGTTTTTTATGCTGTGGCGGAAACAAGCTTGCATACTTTAGATTATTAAAATGTTCTTCGCACTAAGAAACAGTGATTCTTTTAATCTGATCACTCAAAGGTTCTCTGGGGAACCAGAAATGGTTCTTCCGTGGCATCGCTATGAAAACTCCCTTTTGGAACCTTTATTTTGAGAGTGTGAGATCAGCTGATGTCGTCAGTGGAGATTAATCTCCCGTGGGTCTGGTCGACTATGTGGGAACTGGTGGTTATATACACATTCGCACACAAAAGCATGCTGGGTAGAGGTGCGGGGGGGGGTTGGGTTTGTTGTATTTCTCTGTCTGTTCTGTTCGATTCCCTCTTTTCATTCATGCAGCTTGAGGCCGCTTTCTCATACATTGGGTCGCTAAGGTGCAGGAGGCCGACAGAGAATAACAGCCCTGCTTGTGTAAGGAACACACACACACACACGCACAGAGTTGAGATTCTCAGAAGGATGTTCCATGGAAACACACTCAGTCGCTGATCCCTTTCCACCGGATTGGTCAGTGGGGAATATATGGACCTCTGTCTGAATTGCCACACAATTCCATTGACTCGATTGACCGAATGATGATGTAACTGACTGTGTTACAAAACAAACGTGGTGGTCTGTGGTTACACAAGTTTTATTCTTAGTTTTGGAAGATACACTGCTGAAGTTTGAAATCAGTTTAATGTTTCTGAAAGAGCTCACCATAGCTGATTTATGTAATCCAAAATACAGTAAAAATTGTGAAAAATTTTTAGAATTTAAAATATATATTTTCTGTGGGAATATATTGTAAACTCTAATTTATTGTTGCGATCAAATCTGAATTCAGCATCAGTCTTCGGTGTCACGTGATCCTTCAGAAATCATTCTAATATGCTGATTTTCTGCTCAAGAAACATTTCTCATTATTATCAACGTTGAAAACAGTTGTGCTGGCCAATATTTTTGTGGAAATTGGGATAATTGTACTTCTGAATTCTGAATAGAAAGAACAGAAATAAAAATATTTTATAATATAAATGTCAAAAAATGTATTTACTGTCACTTTTGATCAGTTTATTGTGTCTTTGATGAATGTATTAATACATTAATTGTTTTATTAATTTTTATTTCACATTTTCTATTTGAATATATTTTAAAAAGTCATTTATATATTTTAAATTGAATTTATGGAAACCTAAAATAAATAGAAAGTTAAAAAAAACATGGAAATGGAAATCTTTTGTAACATTACAAATGTCATATATATATATATGTGTGTGTGTGTGTGTGTGTGTGTGTGTACTTGTTTTTGCTACATTGTAGGGACCAAATGTCCCCACAAGGATAGTAAAACCTGAAATTTTTGACAATGTTAAAAAATTATTAAAAATAGTAAATGGTGTTTATCTGAAAGTGTAACGATGCAAACGTGTTTTCTGTGAGGGCTAGGTTTAGGGTTAGGGGATAGACAATATTGTTTGGTCAGTATAAAATCTATAGAAGTCTATGGAAAGTCCCCACAATTCACAAAAACAAACGTGTGTGTGTGTGTGTGAGTATACACACTGCCGCTCAAACGTTTGGGATCAGTAAGACTTGTAATGTTTTTTAAAGATGTCTCTTATGCTCATCAAGGCTGCATTTATTTGATCAAAAATACAGGAAAAAACAGTAATGTTGCAAAATGTTATTACAATATAAAATAATGTTTTTTTTAAATGTTAATATACTTTAAAATATAATTTATTCCTGTGATGCAAAGCTGAATTTTCATCAGCTGTTACTCCAGTCTTACTGTAAGTGTCACATTTTTAAAAATGTGCATTGATTTGCATTGTTAGAAAAGATCTATATTTTGAATAAATGCTGCTCTCTTTTAACTTATCAAAAAATCCTGAGAAATTAATCACAGGTTCCAAAAAAATATTTGGCAGCAGAACTGTTTCTAACACTGATAATTCTAATAATAAATCAGCATATTAGAATGATTTCTGAAGAATCATGTGACACTTAAGACTGCAGGAACAGTCGATGAAAATTCAGCTTTGCATCACAGGAATAAGTTATATTTTGGAGAATATTAAAATAAAAACCATTATTTCATATTGTAATAACATTTTTTTCTATATTTTAATGAAATAAATGCATATATATATATATATATATATATATATTTCTGACCCCAAACTTTTGAATGGTGGTGTAACACGGTTTCCACCAAAACATTAAGCAGCAAAAACTGTTTTCAACACTGAACACTGATAATAATAGATTTCATAGTTATAGTTATGGCTCTTGGTGTGAATGGGTCTTTATCTCGGTAGTAGAACGCAATCATCCTCAAGCTCATTGAGGTGTAGATGTGGGTTACTGAAGTTTTCTGTTTGTCTGAGTTGATTGGGATCTTTCATATTGATAGATCTGAGCTCAGGTCCAGCAGAACTAATACTGATACAGACCGTGGGTCATTCAGATCTGACTGTCCATTTGTGTCATATTGAAAGTCATTGTGTTTTCACAGCATATAAACGGCAGGTTCACGCTGCCAGCCTCCGATTGGTTGTTTTCTCCCCCGAGAGCGACTGAATGACCGCTTTTGCTTGAAAATAATGATCGGTTAATCCGTGAAACTGCTTTTCCCAGCATGCACCCCTGCATTGGCTCACCCCGCTGTAAAGCACAGAGTGTCTCACAGGTGATTATTGATCTCCTGCACATGATCAGATGCGGCTTGAGCTGCCAGAGCTTTCGTCTCACCTGGATCGCCCCGTCTCTCTCTCTCTCTCGCTCTCTGTCTGTCTTTCTGTTTGTCTGCGACTCCTTCCCGCTCCCTGCGGGAGTGCTGGGTTGTTTGTGTTTGTCTAATGAAGTGAGATGATTGTCTCTCAGTATGAAGTCACCCGAGACTGAAAGAAAAGAAGCAGTGAAGTAAGTGGAGTGATTGACAGATTGAGTGACTCAATGGCTGTTAATGAACACACATTAGTTCTGTTAAAAACAGATACCAGGAGGAAATTAGCTAAAAGTGAAAGGCTAGAAACATCAGGAAATCAGTCAAATATGCATGTTTTTATGTTAAAATGCTTTCTCAAATCACATAATGTACAATCTATGACATACTGGTGTATGACTGGGGTTATTATAGATGATTAAAACCATAAAAAACCCTAGTCACTAACTTAAGTAAAATATTTTAAAAAAATCTCGTTTTCATATAGTTTAAGTTAGTACAACATATATGTGAACCTGGACCACAAAACCAGTCATACTGGTCCTTTTTTTGAAATTGAGATTTATACATCATCTGAAGTCTGAATAAATAGTGTCTCCATTGATTTATGGTTTGTTAGAATAGGAGAATATTGGGCTGAGATGCAACTATCTGAGGGTGCAAAAAAATCTAAATATTGAGAAAATCGCATTTAAAGCTGTCCAAATGAAGTTCTTAGCAATGCATATTACGTTTTGATATATTTACGGTAGGAAATTTACAAAATATCTTAATGGAACATGATCTTTACTTAATATCCTAATGATTTTTGGCATAAATTAATAATCGATCATTTTTACCTATACAGTGTATTTTTGGCTATTACTACAAATATGCCCATGATACTTAAGACTGGTTTTGTAGTCCATGATCACATATAGTACTAAAATAACTACACTGTTAAACATGAGTTTTTAAAAATGTGTAAATAAAATGAAGGTCATTGCAGTTTGTTTTACAAGAAAAAAACGATTTCAGTTTTTCTACCTCAAAATTTCATGTTTAATTCTGTTATTAGCAGTATCTTTGTAATTAATTAGTGAAATTTACTAGCAATTTGTGAGCGAAAATATTTCAGAATATGTCCTACCAATATTTTCAATATAAAACTGAAATAAAAATGAATAAAACATATATGGACATATTTTAAAATAAACAGAAACTAATTAAAATGTCAAACCTTTAAAATCAGAATGAAAACAGAAGATCCTAAAAACAAATTCAAAATATTAATAAAAACTAAAGTAATATAGAGCTGCAAAACGACTAGTGGCGATTAATCGATTTGAAATGAAAGTTTGTTTGCATACTGTATGTGTGTGTACTGAGTATTTTATGTATATATAAATACACACACATACAGTGGGTACGGAAAGTATTCAGACCCCCTTAAATTTTTCACACTTTGTTATATTGCAGCCATTTGCTAAAATCATTTAAGTTCATTTTTTCCTCATGAATGTACACACAGCACCCCATATTGACAGAAAAACACAGAATTGTTGACATTTTTGCAGATTTTTTAAAAAAGAAAAACTGAAATATCACATGGTCCTAAGTATTCAGACCCTTTGCTGTGACACTCATATATTTAACTCAGGTGCTGTCCATTTCTTCTGATCATCCTTGAGATGGTTCTACACCTTCATTTGAGTCCAGCTGTGTTTGATTATACTGACTGGACTTGATTAGGAAAGCCACACACCTGTCTATATAAGACCTTACAGCTCACAGTGCATGTCAGAGCAAATGAGAATCATGAGGTCAAAGGAACTGCCTGAAGAGCTCAGAGACAGAATTGTGGCAAGGCACAGATCTGGCCAAGGTTACAAAAAATTTCTGCTGCACTTAAGGTTCCTAAGAGCACAGTGGCCTCCATAATCCTTAAATGGAAGACGTTTGGGACGACCAGAACCCTTCCTAGAGCTGGCCGTCCGGGCAAACTGAGCTATCGGGGGAGAAGAGCCTTGGTGAGAGAGGTAAAGAAGAACCCAAAGATCACTGTGGCTGAGCTCCAGAGATGCAGTCGGGAGATGGGAGAAAGTTGTAGAAAGTCAACCATCACTGCAGCCCTCCACCAGTCGGGGCCTTATGGCAGAGTGGCCCGACGGAAGCCTCTCCACATGGAGTTTGCTAAAAAACACCCGAAGGACTCCAAGATGGTGAGAAATAAGATTCTCTGGTTTGATGAAACCAAGATAGAGCTTTTTGGCCTTATTTCTAAGCGGTATGTGTGGAGAAAACCAGGCACTGCTCATCACCTGTCCAATACAGTCCCAACAGTGAAGCATGGTGGTGGCAGCATCATGCTGTGGGGGTGTTTTTCAGCTGCAGGGACAGGACGACTGGTTGCAATCGAGGGAAAGATGAACGCGGCCAAGTACGGGGATATCCTGGACGAAAACCTTCTCCAGACTGCTCAGGTCCACAGACTGGGCCAAAGGTTTACCTTCCAACAAGACAATGACCCTAAGCACACAGCTAAAATAACGAAGGAGTGGCTTCACAACAACTCCGTGACTGTTCTTGAATGGCCCAGCCAGAGCCCTGACTTAAACCCAATTGAGCATCTCTGGAGAGACCTAAAAATGGCTGTCCACCAACGTTTACCATCCAACCTGACAGAACTGGAGAGGATCTGCAAGGAGGAATGGCAGAGGATCCCCAAATCCAGGTGTGAAAAACTTGTTGCATCTTTCCCAAAAAGACTCATGGCTGTATTAGATCAAAAGGGTGCTTCTACTAAATATTGAGCAAAGGGTCTGAATACTTAGGACCATGTGATATTTCAGTTTTTCTTTTTTAAAAAATCTGCAAAAATGTCAACAATTCTGTGTTTTTCTGTCAATATGGGGTGCTGTGTGTACATTAATGAGGAAAAAAAATGAACTTAAATGAGTTTAGCAAATGGCTGCAATATAACAAAGAGTGAAACATTTAAGGGGGTCTGAATACTTTCCGTACCCACTGTATATGTATATATTTTTACAAATATTTGTATGTAAACACTTGTATATAAGTTATATTATATATAAATATTTAAAATATAAATCATAAATATATCATAAATATAAAACATATTTTAATATATAATATGTGTGTTTACAAATACATAATAAATATACACAGTATACACACTTAGTATGCAAACTTGAACTTTTATTTTAAATCAATTAATCGTGACTAATCATTTTGCAGCTCTAAAATAATATCTCAAAAACTAGTAATATAGTATCTGATACTAAGGTAGTGCTGGTGATGATGTATTTTTGTAAGCCAAGCTGGAAGAAACATTAATTGAATCAGTGGAGTGATTGTGGGCGGGACTATTTCTTTATCTGACCAATGGCAGACGAGGCAGTATTTGAGAAACCTCGTGCCACAGAAGAGCAGTTCAGCTTGACGTGTTACGTTTTATTGAAAACGTTATCTTTTTATATCATCTCTTTTATCGGGTCTTCTTGGTTTGTGGTAAATCACTTCTACAGATTCTGCAAATCCATTCCCAGAGGAGTGTTTCATTGCTCGGAGATTGATCTTTCGTAGCTCAGGAAACCTGTGCGTTTTACTTCAGTGATCGGATATACTTCTGAGGAAAGCAGGATGTTCAGTGAGAAATAAAAAAAGTAGAGCCTTTTTATCCACCAGTGATTGACTGGATTATAAAAAGGTGGGCGTTTCACATGTGGGCGGAGCTTAAACGAGGGATCCACGATGTCAGCCGAAATGGAAAGTCGTCACGGTTGAGCGATTTTGTATGTTTTGACAAAAGATTTGTATTAAATCATCCACAATAACAGCAGGAGCATTGATTAGGAAAGAAAACAGAGTCAATTCTGTTGCAATGTTGATGTTGTAGTAGAAATGGGAATTGTTTTGGACAGCCTCAGCACCCTTTGAGATATTGGCAGCTCTCGTTACACTCTACATCTCTGTCTATGAGAAACTATTGACAAGGATAAGAGATCTTTTAAAACAGATCAATTAAAAAGACTCAGAGCACTTTTATTTTGTTTTATAGTGTTTCGGCATCAGCTCAGAGACAAACAGCACTTACTAGTAATAACACACGGCCCGGATCGATACAGACAGGGCGTACCTGTTATCAGCTGGAGAGAGATGGAAAGTTTGTTGCAAACTGAATTATTAAAGATGATGTGATGTTGTTAATCAGAGCGATGGAGACGGAGAGGCCGTTTGAGGATCCTAACCAAAGCCCCCGAGACCAAGGGGAACCGCTATCGATCTATGGCGTGAGTCAATAACGCAGAGAGTGTTTTCATTTTCCCCGTGAAACGGTCCAGACCGTGTGTTAGCTGCGGAAAAACTTTCATTTGTTTAGATGAGATGTTGGATGTGTTTTTGCTGGTGTTCGAGAGCAACATTTCTTAGGTTTGTGTGCCAGATTTCCAGCGGCTGTTGGCTCAAACTGATGTTCGATGCTCAAAATCTGACGTCTGATTCACTGTTGTTGGTACGAGTTTTTTAACATTTGAATAATCTAAAAACCTTTTGTCCATTACACACTTAAAAAAAAAAAAAAAAAAAAAAAAAAAAAAAAAAAATTAATATATTATAAATACTAATTATAATATTATGGGTTTTTAAAATTAAAATAAACAGTACACATACAGCTTGTATTGTAGCACAGGGTTTTTGTTTTGTTTTTTGCTAGGGATTCTCTGGAAAAATCTACAGAGAAAACCCCCAGGAAAATAATGTATATAAAGATATATATTAAAATAAATAATGAAAAATTTGATTTAAAATTTTAAATAATGATTGAAAAAAAATGCCCATACCACTTGCATTCTAGTTCAGGGGGATTTGGCTAGGGAGTTTCTGAAAAAAAAAAGTAAAAATATATAATAAAAATATATTAATAAAAAAATAATTTAAAAATAACTGATGACATTTTTGATTAAATAAATACTAGAAAAGGTAATTAAAGAAATAAATAAAACATTTAATTACAGTAAATAAATAAAAAAATTACAAATAGCCCATACATCTTTAATTTTACTTTAGCCCAAGGAGTATTATTAATAAATAAAAATTTGAATAAAAAATAATTTAAAAATAGTTATATTTAAATATAGTTATATTCATAAATAAATAAATAAACATTGATTAAAATAAATTAAGACTAAAACACATTTTAAATAATTATACTAATAAATACTAAAAGTAGAAAATAGTATAATGTAATAGAATAATTGAAAAAAAAAAAAAAAAAAAAAAAATTATGTAAATAAAATATATATTTTTGATAGGGAGTCCATGGAAAAATAATTGTAAAAAATTATAAGAAGAAAATAACAATTTTGAATAAAAATTGTTTTAAAATTTTAAATATTTAATATTTATATGGTTATATTTGTGAATAAATAAATGCACGTAATAGAATAATTTTCCAAATACTATATTACATACATATAATGTTATTTTTTCACAGTATACACTGTATACTGTGAAAATTTAGATGAAAATTTAGCTGTGTTTTGATTCCAAAGTGATTGGTGCTTTTTTAAAAACAAAGGCTTTTTCTCAGTGGTGGCACTGAACAACCATTTTTGGTTCCCCAAAGAACCTTTCAGTGAACATTTCTCAAAAGAACCATTATTTTAGTGTGAAGAATATGCGACGGAGAAATTCCATGGATGCTGAAGGCTCCTAATGGAACCATTGATTCTAATAAAGATCCATATTTTGAAGAGTGTGTAGGTGGGTGAAACAATGTGTTTTCTGAAAGCTGCTGACAGTGTGTGTGTGTGTGTGTGTACATGAGATCATTATGTGTAGGGAATGTTGTCCGTATGGGGGGTGGACAGAGCATCTGTAGTCTCAGCGCTAATAGGCGGCCGTACGCTAATGGCCGACGCAGTGGGCCAGAATAAGCGTTTAATAGGGGTGTTCTGGCCCGGCTGACTCAACGCACACTCACTCGGGTGGGAGCGTAATGCACATCTAATCTTAAGAGCTTCTGTAGTGAACACAGATAATAATAGAGACGCTGCTCTAATGTTACGGCCCACATTTATTTTTTATTGTCTCTGTCTTTTCGCACAAACCTCTCCGAGGCCCTCGAGTCATTACGGATGACACCCAATTAAAGAGGCTGGGTACGTGAGATGAGGGTCCGGCCGATGCTCCGGGGAAATTATGGATTATACCCAATCAGTTTGTGTGTTGATTTAATGGGCTTTTATATCATCAATACCTGGAGCACGTAAACAGTTTATGATTGATGGTTTGAGGCTAAAGGAAGAGGTCGGCCAAGTTTCTGTCATCATTTACTCGCCCTTGTGTCTGCGGTGGACACGAAAAGATGTTGTTCACCACACAACAACAGTTCAAAGTGAGCGTCATGCTAGAAAAAACGATCATTAAATTATAAGAAGAAAAGTCCATGTGACTTGTATTCTTGTTCAGTGGTTTTTGTTAGGGAGAAAAAAGTGCAAAAATAAATAAATAAATAATAAAAATATATAAATAAATAAATAATCAAAAATTCTAATTCTAAAATTTTGAGAAAAACTGTAAAAAATAAATAAACAAATAAATACATTTTAATTAAAATAAAAAAGTATTCATTAAAAAATATTTAAATAAATTAGAAAAAATGTTCAATATTGTATTCTGGTTGTATTCTAAAGATGTATAAATTGTTAAACTAAATAATAAATTAAGATTTAACTAAATAAAATGTTAAAATAATTAATGAATAATTACATTTAAAACAAATATATACTAAATAAATATATATCAAATAAATACTAAAAATAGATTCACACAAATAAATAGAAAAAAAGATAAAAATATATAAATAAAATAGATTTTAATAAATGAATACAGCAGATAACACTACAGTACTGTAGTGAGTACAAAATAATGTCATATAATAAATACTAAAATTTTTTCCTCAATAATATGAATTTTTTATACGTGAATATGTATCGATGC
The DNA here is from genome assembly GCF_022985175.1 of Labeo rohita. NCBI lineage: Eukaryota > Metazoa > Chordata > Actinopteri > Cypriniformes > Cyprinidae > Labeo > Labeo rohita. Next base: position 45,303,740 of record NC_066872.1, read on the forward strand.
CTTGTACATTTTTGGTTCAGGGTCCCTTGCATGAAGAGGATTATGTTTAGGAGTCCATTCATGGCATCTAACAGGTTGAAAAGTCCTCTGAAGTCATACGAGATTAAAGGACCAGAGCATTAGTGTATATTTTTAGCAAGTAATGACTTTTAATGAGCGTTCCTTTCACACGTAGAATGCAGAGCATGTATCATATAGACTACTTTAATGCAGAGCTTTCATTGTATTGTAAATACTCTCCATTTGAGCTCCACAGGAAAAAAAAAACACACACACACTAGGCACTACAGGGTGAGTAAATGATGACAAAATGTCCATTTTCAGGCGAAGCATCCCTTTAAAGTGGGTCTTCACATCACCGTGCATTTTAACTTCATTTTACAAAGTGTTGCGACGGATGGCGTCGCTAATCTGAGAGATTATAAGATCTCATCCTCTCATCGGGATTAAAGCGGAGCTGTGTTGGCTGATATCTTCACAAACAGACGGCGAGGAAGAGGAGGGCTTTTGGAAAGCTTAATCGGGGCCGCGTCCACCTACTAAACACGACTGTAGCCGTTCACAAACAAACGCAGGTCTGTAAATAAAGCTGGAGATGAATCGCCGCGGTCGGGAGTTCGGGTCAGCGCCGCCGCCCACCGTTACGCCCGCTCTCTCTCTCTGTTTTTACAGTTCTGAGTGCAGCCCAACTTAGAAGAACCTGCTGTGGGATAAGAACAGTGACCTCGGCTTCACCGTGTGCGTGTTAGCGCGCGCGTTCAAAGACGCTGCCCCACAGAGCGCCGTGTTCTTTAAAGAACCCACCCACTCCTTCTCTCCCTTTATGTCGCTGGCTTTCTTCTGCTTCACACTCTCCAAGTGCTGACCAAAAATAACGCAACTCCTCCGTTAATATATGGCTGACTGCGAGAGGCCACCATCCCAAACAACAGCGGGATGTTAAACTAGCGCGGAGAAACTCAGAAATCAAAAAGCAACAGTAGAAACCATCACTAATGCTTTACACTACAAATGTCATCGCAAAACCATCAACTGTTCACCTTTCAAGATGTTAACCATTACCTAATGGTTTCCAGTGTTGGGTAATTCATTGCTTCAACAGTGTAATTAGATTACTTTACTAATTACTCTAATTACTTATTGCTAATTACTTTGTAAACCCAATATCAACCTCAACCAATTGGACAATACTAGGATAGACATTGGTTAGGTCATCTGTAAAAAAAAATTAATAAATACATAAATAAATAAACTTAAAATAAATAAATAAAATAGTAATGCTAAAATAAATAATACATGAATTACTACTACTAATTATTAAAGATAGATTTCAACAATGGTTTTCAGTGTTGGATAAGTTACTCTAAAAAGCAATTCATTACTAACTATTAATTACTTCTTCAACAATGTAGTTAGGTTACTCTCTCTAAAAAGTATAGCATTACTTATTAATTCATTTGTAAACCAAATATCAGCCTCAACCAATTGAACAATACAAAGATAGACATTTCTTAGATCTTTGGAAATATTCAGAAAAAAATGTACTAAAAATGTAAAATAAATAAATAAATAATGGTAATAATAAAGTAATAATAAAAATAAGATTACAGATAAAAAAAATATACATTAAAAAATTAAAATAAATAATTATTGAAAAATTACTACTACTTATTGTTAAAAATAATTTCAGCAATGGTTTTTAGTGTTGGATAAGTTACTCTAAAAAAGTAGTTCATTACTAACTATTAATTACTATCTAAAAATGTTACAATTTGATTTCAGATCAACTGTAAAATTGTTCTATAGTCATGAAATTGAAACATAACAGAAGTAACTGTAATTAAGTTACAGAAAAAAGAGTAATCCTTTACTTTTTCAAGGGAAAAGCAATTAAATTACAGTAATTAATTTCTTACTAATGTGTTACACCCACTGATGGTTTCCAGCAGCATGTTGCCAAGTTTGCGTTTTCCTGCAGAATTGGGCTACTTGTAAACACTTGATTTTTTCCCCACAGTTTAAAGATTTGACAGGTGGCATAAATTTTAATCGACTAAAATATTTTGCATTCTACCAATAATAAAACTGCTAGATTATGAGTTTTGTGAGGAAGTGGCATTTGAGCACCTTTATGAAAACAGAACTGATTTTCAACTTGAAATTGTGTGTAATGCATAACAGAAAAAATGTAGGTGTGCGAGTGACGTGTTGGGTTTTGATATGTGGATAGGGTCATTAGGCTAGTTTTCGGCTGGTTTTGTTACACAGACCTGCCCAGTATTCCATTAGGATTAAATGGCTTTAACTTGCCACCAATAGAAAGCAACAAATTACCAGTAGAGATCCGCAGGGACCATCACGGTTTCCATTGAAACCATTACTGCTTCCATTACAACCATTACAAATTCCGAAAGGGTTTCTGTTGTTTGTTTGCTTTTTGTCAGCAGGGTTTGGACATACACCCTGGTAATGTCAGTTTTTTGTTTTTTTTTTGACATGTACAATGATTGATCAAGGTTCAGGTTCATTTTTTTATTTGTCACATACATGTTGCATTACATGCATACCTAGTTCCTCGTCCCACAGTGTCAAATCACATTTATTTTTATAGTGCTTTATACAATAGAGATGGTTTCAAAGCAGCTTCACAGTATCAGATAGGAAAGGCAGCGGCATCAATGATGCGAACTTCAAAAATAAACCAGGAAGCAGTAGAATACACTAGACTGTGCAATACAGAAGCTCTACAGTGTGCATTTTTGTATATATTCCACATTAATAGGGTGTTTTGTGCACATTCCAAATAGTGTTTTTCAGGTATTTTTATGTTATCGCAATAATTAGATGTAAATGTCATGGCATACTAATGTTTATCTGGTGTGTGTGTGCTGGTATTGTAGACGCTGAGATTGTTGAATAGCTAATTGAGCTAAATAAAACTCTACCGAGGCTGTTGAGAAAACTCTTCTGACGTTTCTGAGTGCAATCAAACATAAAAATACTGGTGAGCCGAGCTCTAACGTCTGGAGATTGTGTGTGTAGGCTAGAAGCTGATCAGAGCTGTCAGCAACAGCCGTAGAAAGCCCGACAAACTCAATAAACTCTAATAAGAGATGCAGTTCTCTGAATTTCAGGAATTGCATTTCTCTTGCTCTTTGTTTCTCGGTAGATTGTGGGTTTGCGATGAAGGTTGGTCTTGAGCCGACTGTTTCTGCTTGATTTAAGGAAACTGCCTGAGAGGCCTTGCGTTTAGCTCCTAAAATCCTCGCCTTCAGCGTTGCTATGGATATGGTATGTTAAAAATGGACAGGCGACTCTTTCTGCTGCCTTTAGGGACTTACTGCACCTGCAGAGGGCGCTTTGGCATTAACACCAATGGACCACCATACCAGCTGTTTGATACCAGTGTCAAACTTTGGCAAAATGAACTAAATTCACTAGATATTGTGTAGTGAATGAGTGAATGATTGTTGGGTGATTTCAGATTTATCAAGCGCAGGAAACACTGAAGCACAGCTGAAATAAACACTGAATAAACACAGGTGTTCTGGAGTACAGGTGCGAATACTCATCTAATCTAAAACAGCTGTAAATACTCATCTAGTGCAGGTGTGAGCGTCTCTCGGCGCTTTCACTAAATTGGCCTCGTGTTTGCAAGTTTACTTCTCGCTTTTGTTCTCTATTAACTGATGGACACTACAGAGACGGGCATGAATCATTTTACATGGGCAGGATAAAAGTTTCAGAAGCCCCGAACGCAGGCCATGTTTTAAAGATGAAGAGGTGAGGGATGTGGGTGGGGGTGTTAATGATGGAGCCGTTGCTCTATTTTGGATGTAATTGCTTTGTTCACGCACCTGCTTCCAAATGCACCATCTGTCATCAGCTGAGAAAAACTCACAAGACAATCCAACACGTAACGTCTAAATAATGCTGCGGAGAATCGTGGAGACGGTGAAGAGAGCACTGCTAAAGGCTATTATTTAAATAGCTGTTGCTGTGTTGGTGTCAATGTGAACAACAAAAGTGCTCTGCATACTTCCTGTTGGGTTTTAAATATAGTAAACGAAGCAGTTTGCGTTATGCAATACATTGTTGTTACTGCTTACTACTGGCCAAACGTTTGGAATGATTCAAGTCTTTTATTCTCACCAAGGCTGCATTTATTTGATTAAAAACACAGTAAAAACAGTAATATTGTAAAACATTTTAAAAGAGCGTTTTTTTCTGTGTAAATATCTGTTAAAATGTAGCTAAATTTTCGGCATCATTACTCCAGTCTTCAGTGTCACATGATCCTTCAGAAATCATTCTAATATGCTGATTGGCTGCTCAGGAAACATTTCTGATTATTATCAGTTTTGAAAACAGTTGTGCTGTCCAATATTTTTGTGGAAACTGTGATCCACAAAAGTCTGTGGTCAGTAAAATTAAAATAATAGTAATAATATTTATTTAGCAAAAACATATTAATCACATGATCAAAAGTTCAGTAAAGACATTTATAATGCTACAAAACATTTCTATCAAGATAAATGCTGTTCTTTTGAACTTTCTAGTCATCAAACAATCCTGAAGAATAAAATTAATCATGGTTTCTACAAAAATATTAATTGAATGATTTCTGAAGGATCATGTGACACTGTAGACTAGAGCAGGGGTTTTCAAACTGGGGTCCGAGGACCCCCAGGGGGCCACAAGTAAGTGCTAGGGGATCCTTGGAAGAGCATAAAGAATTGTAAAAATATAAAAATTATATTTTTAATTACATTATATAAATATAGTATGTATAATTATAATTATAAAATAATTAATACAAAAAATATGATTGAATAAGAATGAAATAAATAAATTAGTTAAAATGAAAGCTAAGAAATAACTATAAATTATATTAAAATGAATTATAAAATGTAGATTAAAAAGATAAATGAATACTGTACTTTACTTTAAAATAATTGTTTTAGAAAAAAGGAATAATAATGTAATTTAATAGAAACTAAATATTTTCCAATTATTATTTTAGACTGGCTTATAACTTTGATTTTTCACAATTTTTCCACAGTGTAAATAGGTATTTATACAAGAAACTATATAAGTGTCTTTTACATTTTAGAATGGCCATCATATTTAGGGGTCCGTGGCATCTAAAAGCCCCTGGACTAGAGTAATGATGCTGAAAATTCAGGTTTGCATCACAGGAATAAATTACATTTTACAATACATTCACATCGAAAGCAGCTAACTGAAATTGTAAAAATATATCATAATTTTGCTGTTTTTCTTGTGTTTTTGCTCAAATAAATGCATCCTTGAGCAAAAGAAACTTCTTTCAAAAACACCCAAAACCCTTGACAAGTACTACTGTATGCGCTGCATACTGCATAAAGTGTAAGTGTAGTATAGTAAGTGCATTGTTGGAACACATGCCGTCTGTTTTGGGGTCAAGTGAGGTAAGGCGGCTCATCTTTGGTGGTGTTGTGTTTCCTGAAATAACCTGAAAGATGTTTTCGGCGTGTGTGTGCGCTAATGCTCCGTCCCTCGGGCTGAACTTTTCTCTGGAGTGAAATTCGTGGAAAGACACGAATGTCAAAAAGTCGATTTGCAACACACATCCCATTTATTTTCCATTTGAGAGGGTTTTGCCGGCTATGAGCTGTGTATGTGTGTGTGTGTGTGTGTGTGTATAACTGTGTGTGAAAGTGATTTGGGATTACAGGTGCCTGGCAGGTTTATCGGAGACCCAGCGGCTTTATCCGGGGCGGTTCCATCTGTCTGAGTGTGTGTAAGTCTGCAGGCTTAGTGTTGCTCTGCACAGGGTTTCTCTCTCATGAATCTGATTGTTTGATTTGTGTCTTGTGGCTTGTGTTTACTGAGATCAGACGCCTCGCTGGCGCTCTGACCTGTAGCATTAGCGCTACAGGGGAATATCTTCTGGATTTATTAGCACTGACTGCTCGCTGCATACAGGTCAGGGATTTGAAGACACTCTTCAGTGTTAAAGTGTTAAAGTCGAGGGTGTTTGTGTGTGATCCTACAGCGTTTGAGCTCAAATTATGTTTGTTACCACTGCTGTGTAGATTACTTACAAATTATAGTCCGTTACTGATTACAAACACATGTGGCAATAACATAATCTATTACATTGCACATTTTAGGTAATGTAATCAGATTACCTTTTGATTACTTTTAGATTACTTTTGACTCATGTCATTTATCATGTCTGAGAAGGAATAAACAATCAACGTTATACCAGTTAATTCACATGAAATCTTTAGTTATCAATTTGGTTGTCTGATAGTTTATGTTCATGTCAGTGTGATTCATGTCAAAGCAGTTTTCCTGTCTCTCTCACTGTCTTGTCTGTTAGTGATGGTTGTTTAATATTTATATTGTTTTATAGATTCACAGCAAATTGAATTTCGGCCCATAAACAGTACATCTCAGAGCTGCACGCAGCACGTCCCTGATTCATATACTAGAAATATCACTAAATAAAGCAGCTGAATACGAACAAAAATTCACACACAGCGTTGTGATAAGCGCTGTCAGTTTTCTTGTTCTCCAAAGCTGACCTGTTGACAGTTTGCTGTGTTAACAGCAGAAAGAACTCATGTTTTTCAGTGTAGAGAAGCTGTTAACAATTCACATTTCCTTCAAGTCATGTCGCAATGATTCTTTTATGGGATGAGCCACTGCGACATAATTACAAGTAGGAAACTGTTTTTTTTTTGAGCTTAGACACAGATAACAAAAATATTCTAAGAATGTTTTCCTAGTGTTAAATTAAATGTTGTTTCTGAATGTTGTTGTTGTTTTGTTTTGTTTTTTTGTTACAGGAATATTAAAAATGTTCCATTTTATGATTGTGAAAACATTGTGGGAAAGTTACCTTTGAATGTTCTCTGAATATTTTGAAACAGGTAGTAACGTTTAAAAAACGTTAGATGAACGTCCAACTAAAACATTTCAGAAAAAACATTCCATGAATGATGTCTAATGTTTTTGTTCTAATGTTTTAATAACTTTGAAGTAGGGCTGGGCGATATGGCCAAAAATGATCACGATCATTTTTTTTCATATCAGTCAATATCGATAGTTATCACAATAAATGTCTAATTTTTATTTCTTTAAAGGCAGTGTGAAAGTTGTAAAAACCAGGCAATTAAATGTGGCTTGAAAATGTTCTTTATGGTCAGAACATGACAAACACTTCATGTTTTTTAAATTCTTCACACTTTTTCAAGTCATTTTCCCTTATCAAAATAAATATCTTAATAAAAATAAAAATAATTTCTTAGTTTTGCATGTTTTAATGAGTAATGCTGTTTCAAATCAAGAAACAGGTTTGTTTTACCTGATAATATAATAATAATAATAATAATAATAATAATATAACTTTTTTTGTCTTTTAGAGTAGAGGCGTGTCCAAACTGAATAATGGCAGAAGCGGGTGTGTGCAGTAAAGCAGTATAGTGAATGCTGACTCCATTTTCTCAGTTTTATTCCTCTAAAGATCACATTTCATCCTTTCTAGGTTTGTCTTTTATCCTGCTTCTCAAAATCATCTTGCTGTTTGTCTGCATTCTAACAGGTTCCGCTAAGCTCCGCCCCCCGATCACTAAAAACAAACACCCAGAACGCAACAAATCCGGGTTTGGGTCTGAGTCAGAGTAGCTGGATCAAGCATGAAGCTTTCAGACTCAGTGCGGATAAAACCCTGTCAATCACAGCGCATATAAAAACATGCCATCCTACAGAGAGGTTTCAGAAGAGCATCTGTGAGATTTACACTATATATGACAGCTTTATGTGAGAAACGGGCCTAAATTTTGATGACGCTTTTTGGCTGACCGTCCACTTTCATTCTATGAAAAAAAACAAAAAAAACTCTTACTAACTCTTACATTCCACAGAAGAAAAGCACACAGGTTTCATATGACGTGCAGGTGAGTAGATGATAACAGTATTTGGCTGTCTGGGTGCGCCGTCCCTTTAAGAGCCAATGCACCAGGCTTCCAGAAATCTGTCAATTGCGAATGACGAGTACAGCTTTCTTCTGTCTGTGTGTGCGTGTGTGTTTCACTCTGATGGATCACGTTGTCACTCTCTCCCTCCTGCTTTTACACTGATCAATGAGCTAATGGAGTGTTAGAGCAGGATAACAGCTTTACCTCAGTGCACACACACACACACACACACATGCGGCCCACCCCCCTCAGGTCTTCATTCTGTAGGGTTTTGTAAGAAAGCACAAGCCATTTGTTTTGTGACACTAGTGGACTTCCCTTTAGGGTCTGCGGAGGTTAAACGTGAAGATATTCATGATGTCCTGTCTGGTAGAATTGGGAAAAATTCAGAGTGGAGTCAATACATGAGCTGAAATTAAATCGGAATGACTGGAAGATGAATTTACTGAAGGAATTAAAAAATTGCAAAAAAGAGTAAGGTCATTAGTCCAAGACAACAATAAAAATGGCTGAGAACAGATTTGTATTATGGGATCTGCAGATGCTCGTGTCCAAAGAAACTTAAGTTGTTTCAAACTCAATATTTTATCATATGCTTCATTTCATATGAAATGGAAGTGTTTTGTAAAATGAAAGTTAATTTAATTTTAAATTAAATCTAGAAATATTTAAATATAATTTAATTTTAAATGTAATTAATAGTTTTTTTGATATATTCATAAATGTTGTTTATAGTAATTTTGTATTAATTATACATAGAACACCTTAGGAATAATATACAATTTATATATAATTTTATATATACAGTGGGTACGGAAAGTATTCAGACCCCCTTAAATTTTTCACACTTTGTTATATTGCAGCCATTTGCTAAAATCATTTAAGTTCATTTTTTTTCCTCATTACTGTACACGCAGCACCCCATATTGACAGAAAAACACAGAATTGTTGACATTTTTGCAGATTTATTAAAAAAGAAAAACTGAAATATCACATGGTCCTAAGTATTCAGACGTTTTGCTGTGACACTCATATATTTAACTCAGGTGCTGTCCATTTCTTCTGATCATCCTTGAGATGGTTCTACACCTTCATTTGAGTCCAGCTGTGTTTGATTATACTGACTGGACTTGATTAGGAAAGCCACACACCTGTCTATATAAGACCTTACAGCTCACAGTGCATGTCAGAGCAAATGAGAATCATGAGGTCAAAGGAACTGCCTGAAGAGCTCAGAGACAGAATTGTGGCAAGGCACAGATCTGGCCAAGGTTACAAAAACATTTCTGCTGCACTTAAGGTTCCTAAGAGCACAGTGGCCTCCATAATCCTTAAATGGAAGACGTTTGGGACGACCAGAACCCTTCCTAGAGCTGGCCGTCCGGCCAAACTGAGCTATCGGGGGAGAAGAGCCTTGGTGAGAGAGGTAAAGAAGAACCCAAAGATCACTGTGGCTGAGCTCCAGAGATGCAGTCGGGAGATGGGAGAAAGTTGTAGAAAGTCAACCATCACTGCAGCCCTCCACCAGTCAGGGCTTTATGGCAGTGTGGCCCGACGGAAGCCTCTCCTCAGTGCAAGACACATGAAAGCCCGCATGGAGTTTGCTAAAAAACACCTGAAGGACTCCAAGATGGTGAGAAATAAGATTCTCTGGTCTGATGAGACCAAGATAGAACTTTTTGGCCTTAATTCTAAGCGGTATGTGTGGAGAAAACCAGGCACTGCTCATCACCTGTCCAATACAGTCCCAACAGTGAAGCATGGTGGTGGCAGCATCATGCTGTGGGGGTGTTTTTCAGCTGCAGGGACAGGACGACTGGTTGCAATCGAGGGAAAGATGAACGCGGCCAAGTACGGGGATATCCTGGACTAAAACCTTCTCCAGACTGCTCAGGTCCACAGACTGGGCCAAAGGTTTACCTTCCAACAAGACAATGACCCTAAGCACACAGCTAAAATAACGAAGGAGTGGCTTCACAACAACTCCGTGACTGTTCTTGAATGGCCCAGCCAGAGCCCTGACTTAAACCCAATTGAGCATCTCTGGAGAGACCTAAAAATGGCTGTCCACCAACGTTTACCATCCAACCTGACAGAACTGGAGAGGATCTGCAAGGAGGAATGGCAGAGGATCCCCAAATCCAGGTGTGAAAAACTTGTTGCATCTTTCCCAAAAAGACTCATGGCTGTATTAGATCAAAAGGGTGCTTCTACTAAATACTGAGCAAAGGGTCTGAATACTTAGGACCATGTGATATTTCAGTTTTTCTTTTTTAATAAATCTGCAAAAATGTCAACAATTCTGTGTTCTTCTGTCAATATGGGGTGCTGTGTGTACATTAATGAGGAAAAAAAAAGGAACTTAATAGATTTTAGCAAATGGCTGCAATATAACAAAGAGTGAAAAATTTAAGGGGGTCTGAATACTTTCCGTACCCACTGTATATATATATATATATATATATATATTTTTTTTTTTTTTTTTTTTTTTTAAGGGGAGACACTTGCAGGCAAAAACACATTTTTTGGGGGAATCTTTAAAATTTGAGATTTTGGGCTTTTTGGTTTTTCAAAAAGTGTTATTTCAGACTAGTGGAAAGAAAACATCCAAAAGACACTGTTAAGTGTTTCTTTTATAGCACTTTATCTATTTGTGTCCATACATTTTAATTACAATTAATATTTTTAAATCCCATTTTCTCAAAATTAGTTTTTTTCTCCTACACTGAGCCATAAATCGCCATTTTAGTAGCACTCACACCATTCTTTTTTATTCCTGTTTATATCATGAAGGTTTTTACAGAGGGATTTGTTCATATATAATTTCCTTGATTATATACAACATTTTATTTCCCCCCAAAATGTGAAAATATAGTTTTCTGAATTATGGACTGACAAAAATGAGATATCCATAATTCCTTCTGTAAAAACTTTAAACTCTAATATGTTAAAAAAAATTAAACAAAAAAATTGAAACTGACTTCATCCATTATTTACATTGTTGTACTAGAAATGTAAGCAAATTAGCACATATTTCATTAAACAATGCATCATTTGCATATTTAAACCTACAATTTTAGAAAACTTGTAATACAAAGTTTGCAATTTGCAAATGTAATTAATCAACTGGGTAAGCGAGGTGATAACTATTAGTTAATTTTTTTTACCCTATTCACCTGCAGTGTCTTGCCTTAATAATTTTACATTTTTTTTAATCATTTTTAAATTTTATTTATTTATTTACATATATCTTATTTACATAGCAGAATATTTCAAGCATTGATTTGCACTTAAGTGCGTGACAACATGTTTACTGTTGGGCCATGCTAAGTAATGAAATGTATGATTAAAAACCACAGTTTATGTAAATTCATTCCAATTTAATTCTATTTTAAGTTTAAATGCAAATTACAGTTCTGCATCTTGTTTGCTAAATCGGTTCAATTGACATTGGAGTATTGAATTAGTCTCTACACGGCACCTAACCCTGCTGTCTAGTCCTCAAATCTCACTGCTCCTGTCACATCACTCCAGGCTAATCCTCTCTCTCATCCCATATCACACATTCACTAGCAGTGTTGCTAATCAGGGTTTGGAGGGCAGATTATGTTTTAACGATCCGAACCGCTTTATATGTCATGACTCATGAGTCTTTGATTGGCAGGTTTTTGCCCATCTGACTGAAATCACGGTTATTATGTGGAGCTGACAATTTCACAGTCTGACTCAAGTGGAACAGCTCAGGTGTGTGTGAGCGCCTGCTGCTCACGCCGGCCCGGTAGAGAGACGTCCACCGTGATTAGCACTGATAGAGACAGAAATGATGGGACGAATCCTCCACAAACATCACCAGGTCTCATTTTTGGAATTTTGACCTAATTTTAATGACAATTCAGCACATTTTGTTTCAATTTGAAAGATTTTTTGCCACATCACAGCAGTGATGTTGGATTATGGAAAATTGGAGGAAATGTGCTTGACAGTCATGAAAATAATACGTCTTTCTAAATATAGGCTTCATTTTATTTGAATTTGACCTGGACATGTAATTCACAGATTTTGTGAGATGCCCCCGATGAGAGAAAATGGCTGAGCATCTTTAACATGAGGCAGAACTCGGAAAAAAGTCCAGCAAGCCAATGCTTATGGGCACAGCAGGAAATCAGCCAACCAGAAATAGGAAGAGAAAAGGAGAGAGAGGGAGAGAGGGAGGCTCATAAGTAATTGAAATGGAGGTGATGTCGCCGATGGGCTGCACCGCTACTGTAACTGAAGTGCAGCCAGGCGTTTGGGATAAAATTGGTTTCTAATTATTCAGTCCACCTTTACTTTTCCTCCTGAGAGACAGAGAGAGAATGACTGAAAGAAAGAGAGAGAAAGATAGTCTCTACATGTATGTTGACGAAGCATTTACAGGTTGATACTTGCATGCTGTTTTTGTTGTATTATGAGCCATACGCTTAATGTGCATTTATTTTTTCCCAGAATGCAGCAGCAGTGGGTGTGTGTGGCTTTATTGGCCCTCCTGACTGTTACAGCGACACTGGCAGATGTTGGAAAATCAGAGAAACAAGGTAACGTTACCAAACACTGCTTTGTTGTCTCACACTTTTCTATATCACCCTTACTGCATTGTTACCCTACACTACACTATATAACCCCATACTTGTCTGTATTACTCTATGGTGCTCTGTGTAGCCCCATTAGCCCACATGATTTTTTATTTCCCTGTATTGCTCTATATCACCCCAGGATGATCTAAATTTCCCCTTGCTGCTCTATATTACACCACACTGTTCTGTATCACCTATGCCGCTCTATATGACCCAATACTGCGCTATATCACCATGCCACTCTGTTTACCCCACACTGCCCTGTATTACCTATGCTGCTCTATTTTACACCACACTTCCCTGTATCACCTATGGCACTCTGTGTTACCCTATACTGCTCCATAACACTATACCACTCTATATTATCCAAGGCTGTCATTATCACCCACATTGCTCTGTATTACCCTATAGTAATTTATATATCTTTATTACCCCATTCTGCTTTATATCACCATACCGCTTTGCATTATCCTAGACTTCTCATTATCATCCATGCCACTCTATATTACTCCATACTGCTCTATATAAATAACCCACGCTACTCTATATTACTCCATACTGCTCTTTATAACACACGCAGCTCTTTATTACCCCATAATGCTCTAAATAAACCACGTCTCTCTATATTACTCCATACTGCTCTCTATAATCCAAGACACTCTATATTACTCCATACTGTTCTATATAACCCACACCACTCTATATTACTCTATACTGCTCTACATAAATCACACCGCTCTATATTATGACATACTGCTCTCTATAACCCATGCCGCTCTATATTACTCCATACTGCTCTATATAACCCACGCCACTCTATATTACTCCATACTGCTCTATATAACCCACGCCACTCTATATTACTCCATACTGCTCTATCTAAATCACATCGCTCTGTATTACTACATACTGCTCTAAATAACCCACGCTGCTCTGCATTACTCCATACTGTTCTGTATAACCCATGCCACTCTGTATTACCCAGTACTGATCTATATAATTCACACTGCTCTAAATAACCCCTACTGCTCTATATTGTTCCATACTGCTTTATATAACTCATTCCGCTCTATATTACGCAGTACTGATCTATATAACTCACACTGTTCTATACTATCCCATACTGCTCTATATCAGTCGCGCCATTACAGATTACCCCATCCTGCTCTGTCAGGCACGCTGCTCTGTATTACCTCATTCTGCTCTGAATTACCTCTCAGCACTCTATATTTCCCCACGCTCCTCTATATTATCCCGCAGCGCTCTATATTTCCACACACGCACTGCTCTGTATCACCTCACGCTGCTCTAAATCAACCCACACACACTCTCTGGCTCTCATACAATACATACAATTGTAAGGTGCAGCATGAAGCTCTGTGTGTGTGCTCCCTCTCTGACAGGTAAGAAAGAGCGTAAATCGGACTGTGGCGAGTGGCAGTGGAGCGTGTGTGTGGCTAACGAGGGTGACTGCGGCCTGGGCACCAGAGAGGGCACGCGCACCGGCACCGACTGTAAACAGACCATCAAAACCCAGCGCTGCAAAATCCCCTGCAACTGGAAAAAGCAGTTTGGAGGTGAGAAGCCACACAAACACAGGTTACACACACACAGGGCTCAGGGTAATAAGCCTGCGCTGTGGAGTAACAAGATGGAGATTCTCACAGAATTCTGTCCTCAGAAATGACACGACTGCAACGAGAGCCAAAAACAAGCTGGCAGAATATACCAGTGTGTGTGTGTGTGTGAGAGCATATGCCACCTTCCCTCGGGATTTGTAGGTATGCACATAAACTATCAACAAACACTGAAACTGTGGGGTGTTTTCTCTAAGAAGTCTCTCTCTGGGAATGTGCAACCACCGTCGACCGTCTCGCTCTCAAAGAACATCAGAAATCACAGACTTAATAAAACATGATCACACTAAACGTTGAGTGATGAATCCTCTGTGTATTTCTGTGTAGTTCAGCAGCCGTGTCAGTGTAGTTTAATGTCGAAATGCAGATGTCTGGTGCAGAATTTTTCCTCTTGAGTTATAAGGGCTCTATTTCACATTTTTGAGGGTCTCGGTTCAGGACAGCGGCCATTCAGCCGGAGGGCTTCTGCATGTAATTACATTCTCTCTGCCTTTAAATATGTCATTAGAGACAATTTTGTGCTTGATTGAAGCAGTTTAACCCCCATCCATTCCGGCAGAGACCGAGAGAAATCGCTCCTGAAAGAATGAAAGATGAAATGAGACGAGAGATAAAGGAACGAGAGGATAGATCAGGGCTTCGCAATTGGTTTCGCTTCAGGATCCAGATTTTACATTAGCCATCAAGTGCCAAACCAACACAGTACCTAAATTGTTTATCGTGTAAAATTGCATTTCGATGGCCTCGTGCTCTCGGCAGTTAATAATTCACTTCGCAAAACAAACCTTGATGCAAGCGAACCTGTTTTAAATGCAGTCTGGGTTGTGTTTTCTTCAAGTGAAATAGGATATTCAACAAGAAAAATGTGGTCTTAAACTTTTTATTGCGTGGTGAAAAGTTTCTCTCTATGACGGATGGTTGAAAAGGGATTGGAGACGTCAGCTGTAAACTCGCTCAAGATTATGAAGACAAACATTTATTTTTCAGAATAACATGCACTGGTGAATTCTTCACAGTAACACCAGGAAGAAGTATTAACACAGTAAATTTGTACTTCCTGTTTATGCATGTATGTTTGATTTGTTTGTTGGATTTGCAGTGCGTTTGTTCCATTTGAACTCAAAATCAAGTTGTGGGTTTTGTCTTTTGCAGGTGAGTGTAAGTATGATTTTCAGGCGTGGGGTGAGTGCGACTCAACCACGGGAATGAAGACGCGCAGCGGCGTGCTAAAGCGAGCGCTGATGGACGCTGAGTGCGCGAACACCGTCAGCGCCACCAAACCCTGCGGCAAACCCAAGACCAAGATACAAGGTACAGGAACACCCATCGAGCATGCAACGTGCTCAACTTGAATAAATGTACAAAGTGATTTGATTGGAGTGCTAAAAAACATTTTTACATTAAGGCGAGACACCACAGGTGAATAGGGTAAAAATGATAATTACCATACTTTCCTAGTTGATTAGTCACAGTACATTATGACAACTGATTCTATTACAAGTTTCCTGCATTATGTTGAAATATGCAAACAAGCCATTATCTAATTAAATATGCACTAATTTGCATACATTTCAAAAATGGAACTTTTTGTTTCATTTTGTTGACATATTAGAATGATTTTAGATTTAGCACTGCATGCATCGGGAAAACGGTCAACAGCCAGGAAAAAATATATTTAACCATAGTTTTAGGAATAATATGTGATGTGCAAATGATATATAAAGCCCTCAGTAAAACCAGAGAGGATGTAAGTGCTGCTGAAATGGAGAAAATCTCACAGCATTTAAAGATATGGATTATAAATGAAATCTACACATGCAATTTTTTATATTAAGGCAAGACGCCACAGGTGAACAAGGGGAAAATTATAATTACAGTGCTTCCATAGTTGATTAATCACACTACATTATGACAGTTGTTTTGTATTACAAGTTTATTTCATTATTATGTTCATAGAAGCGAACAATGCATTTTCTAATTAAATGTACATATTATGTAGAATTATGTAATTTGCATACATTTCCAGAACAGAAATTCAAACTTTGGATAAAGCCAGACTGTATTAAAGGTTTTCATAGAGGGCAATATTGATATCTCATTTTATCACTTTAGGAAGAAAATGTTTCATAAAACCCCAAAACTCTGTAATACCCTTCAGAATACAGATAGGAATAAATCTGGTGTAAAATTAAAGTTTGGTGTGTTTAAGTGCTGCTGAAATAGAGAAAAATCTCACAGCCGTTAAAAAGATATGGATTATAATAAATCTACAGATGCAAATTTTAACATTAAGGCAACAGGCCACAGGTGAACAAGGGAAAAATTATAATTACAGTGCTTCCATAGTTGAATAATCACACTACATTATGACTGTTGTTTTGTATTACGAGTTCACTTCATTATTATGCTTGTAGATGCAAACAATGCATTATCTAATTCATTCCAGAACAGAAATCCAAAATCAGAATCTATTAAAGGTTTTTATATTTGCTTTACTCCAAAAATAAAAAAATACCATGTTTTTAGGAATAAACTGTTGCATAAACCCCAAACAACAACAAACAATTCCTCTGTAATGCCCTTCAGAATATAGATAGGAATAAAACTGGGGTAAAATGAAAGGTTATTAGGTGTGTTTACGTGCTGCTGAAGTGGGGAAAAAACTCTTTAAAGGCTTTAAGGAGATGTATCGGAATTGAAA
Organism: Labeo rohita; assembly: GCF_022985175.1. Taxonomy (NCBI): domain Eukaryota; kingdom Metazoa; phylum Chordata; class Actinopteri; order Cypriniformes; family Cyprinidae; genus Labeo; species Labeo rohita. Next base: position 45,320,658 of record NC_066872.1, read on the forward strand.
TCTACAGACACAAATAGATAAATATGAATCAAATAAACACTTAAATGTGTATTTTGGATGTTTTTTCCAAATAAGATATGTTATAAAAGCAAAGTAGCTGGAAAAACTCACCAGTGAATGAAAAACAACTGCCAGTAATGCCTTAAAAAGGCTAAAGAATCCAAAACCCTTTTATTTCTGGACGTATCTTTTGACATTATGATATATTCCAGACTGTTCTTCTTCTACATTATGTACAGTAAACAGGTCTGTGTTGTGAAGCGCAGGACAGTGAGATCGTAAGGTTACGCTGAAATATTGATCAATAAGGTCTTTCTGTCTTTCTGGAGCTCAAGAAGATTCTAAAGACTCTATTAAAGTTTAATAAATGTGATCTGTGTTAAAGGCCACAGCCGGCTGGTTTTATAGGAGCGTTTGTAGCTATTAGCATTGTTGTCTGTGCTTCATATTATTATGAAGTGAATATGCTGAGATTCATGGCAGCACTTGTATGTTAGTGCAGTATTTCTAATGCCACTGTCTCCCGCTGATGAATCCCTCGCACTGTAATATTCCTCATTTGTAAGTTGCTTTGGAAAAAGCATCTGCTAAATGAATAAATGCAAATGTACATGTTGGCAACAATTCGGGCTAATCAAAAGAAATTCGTCTTAATCTACCGAGAGCGTCGTTTTTCAGTCTGAAAGTCGCAGATTTAATTTTGCACCGCGAAAGCAAACACGCAAACAGACAGTAGCGTACGCGTTTATTTAACTGAGTTTAATTATGTCCCGATAAGATTGTGTTCGGATGAAACGGACCAGTCACAGATGACATTTGGGTCAAAAACAGCTTTTCTAAACCTCATTGTTGCCGTAAATGTTATTAGCCGGCGTTAAAGTGCTGTAGTAACGGCTGTGAATGTCTGGATAAGGCTGCTGGATCAGAAAAAGAGAGGACGGATGAGGAAGCGGAGGGGAGATGGATTTGTCTGTAATGGGTGTGACGGGTCTCGTGTGCTCGTCTCATTTATCAGGATTTGGTCTTGAGCTCAAGTGCTGCTGCCACCCTGAAAGAGCTCAAAGAGCCGAATTCATCATCAAACACCAGAGATGAAGAACTGACCGCAGGATAGAGAGACAAATCATAAACGAAACCGTCTCAATTTGAACTCAAACATTTCTTAAAAAAATAGCTCCGTACTTTTAATGCATGCTGACCCGTTTGTGTCTGTTTTAACTTCTGTTTCAGAGAAACATATGAGATGAAGTACTTTTTCAAAAGGTTGTTTTTGAAAGAAGTCTGTTCTGCTCTCCAGAGCTGCATTTATTTGATCAAAAATACAGTAAAAAATCTGAAATATTATTACAGTTTAAAATAGCTATTTCTATGTGAATCTATTATAAATATAATTTATTCCTTTGATTTAAAGCTGAATTTTCAGCATCATTACTCCAGTCTTTAGTGTCACGTGATCCTTCAGAAATCATTCTAATATGCTGATTTGCTGCTCAAGAAACATTTCTCATTATTAGCAATGTTGAAAACAGTTGTGCTGCACAATATTTGTATGTAAACCGTAATATTTCAGAATTCTTTGATGAATAGAAAGTTCAGAAAAACTGCATTTATTTGAAATAGAAATCTTTTGTAACATTATAAATTCTAAAGTCACTTTTGATCCATTTAATGCGTCTTTGATGAATAAAAGTATTAATTTTTCTCTTTTTTTTTTGGAACTTGCTTACCCCAAAGCACAACTGTTTTCAACATAATAATAATAATCAGAAATGTTTCTTGAGCATAATATTAGAATGATTTCTGAAGGAAATGGGTAATGATGCTGAAAATTCAACTTTGATCACCACAATAAATTACATTTTACAATATATTCACACAGAAAACCACTATTTTAAATTGTAATAATATTTCCCCTTTTTTATGCTATTTTTTAACAAATCAATACAGACTTGGTGAGCAGAAGAGACAAAAACATTACAAAATCTCAATTATTCCAGACTATTGACTGGTAGTGTATAAAACGAAAACTATGAAAGCAACATCTGAGCAAATTAAATGTTCCTCTGGGACTGTGAGTGAGTGAGTGAGTGAGTGTGTGTGTGTGTGTGTGTGTGTGTGATACTGTATCTGCAGGTAATGTGTGTTTGTGCCCTTTTCAGTGTGCCAACAAACAGAGGACAGAAGTGATTAGAAACTCCCTAGAAATTCCCTACAGATGGACCTGAAACACACACACACACAGGGTGAGAGGGGCGTTTTCGCCAGGGTCTGTTTGAGGTGATAAGAGCAGCAGCAGAGAGGATTGTGGGGGTTTGGGAGCGGGTGCCGCTGTCACAGATGGATGAACGGAGGCTGGTAAACAGGTAAACACACACACGCTGTCTCACCTGTTAGCGCGTCCCGCCGTAAAGCAGGCTGGACGGGACGTCACATCACCCTTGCTGATATTCATGGTGAACCGGTGAGGATTTTGAGGATTTGAGCACCTCTGATTGGCTGGATGTGTGTTTGTGTTTGTCTGTCAGCTCACGTGATTTGGCTCGTGTTAAAGGCTGATTGTCTAATAACAGACTGAACCACTGCAGTCCGTCCAGCTCATGAGACGCAGATGCTGCTGTGTGTGTGTGTGTGTGTGGATGACTGACTGTGCCGTTTCTACATCATCATGGATGGTAGTGATCTAGTCACAACTGAACTGATGTTATTGCTCAGATGTTGCTCTTTTTAAATGGAAGGCTTTATTAAAACGCTCAATTATGTTTCATTGAAGTATCAGCTTTATTTCAGATGCTTCTTATTAAACTTGTGTGAGGAAATAAAATAAAACACAAATGAGATTTTTGTAATATAAAGTGGACACCAATAAAATATGTACACACAAGTTTGCAATAATTGAATATATTTAAAATGTAATTTAAGCTTTGCCATCACAGGAATAAAGTACATTTTTATTTTAAACAGAAATGAGTGCTTTTAAATTGTAATAATAATTCACAATGTTACTGTTCTAACTTTTTTTTTTCAAATAAGTGCAGCCTTGGTCTTTAGAAGAGACTTCTTTCAAACGCATGATAAAATCGTATTTATTTATCCATGTATTTAAAACCAGTCAGAAGTAGCACGGGTATATTTGTAGCAATAGCCAATTACAATTATTGATTTTTCTTTTAAGTAAAGATCATGTTCTATGAAGATATTTTGTAAATTTCCTACTGTAATTTTCGATAAGTAATATGCATTGCTATGAACTTCATTTGGACAACTTTAAAGGTGATTTTCTCAATGTTTTGATTTTTTTTTGCACCCTCAGATTCCAGATTTTCAAGTAGTTGTATCTCAGCCAAATATTGTCTTATTCTAACAAAGCATACATCAGTGGAAGGCTTATTTGTTCAACTTTCAGGTGTATAAAACGGACCTTTATGGCTGGTTTTGTAGTCCAGGGCCACAAATGTTTGAGCTCATGTTGAGATCTCTTCTCTGATGTTTGCAGTCTTTTGTGATCTTGTCAAATCTGAGCACAGTTTGAGACATTGAGATCTCTTCTGAAGCTCTGGAGGAGACTCAGTCTCCATATAATCTCGTTGTCATCTGGAACAGCTGATCTGAAGATCTCATTTGTTATTCGTCTCTCCTCGGCTTTTATTCTATAATTAGCCGTTGTTCTGCTGATGGTCTTTCGGTTGTTTTTGTGTTTGATTTGAATGGGTTTAATCTTTATGCTAATGAGATGCTAATGCTATGAACGCTTGGATGGCGTTTTTGGACATGTAATCATCATCAGTCAGTTTAATGAAGATTTTCTGCACATTTTGATTGTTTTGTGCGAAAACGTATTTGTTTGGCGAGTTCAGACACGACCGCAGACGGCAGGTGTTGATGACAACGGGAACTTTTACACTTGATAAACTCTGATCAACAGGTGACGTCCACCGGCTCTCGCTCGCGCTAAATCTAGAAGGATGTTAATTAAACTAAGTCAAGGTTCATTTCATATCTGAGATGAGATTTACGCAGAGGAACCTTTATAAATATCCTCATATAACAATAGAATCATTCAGCGTGATTATCTGGATTTCTAGCGTCGCATTGTCCTCCAAAAGCAATAAAAAACGTTACGTCGAATAGTAAAGCCAGCGCATTTAATACTGATTTACATAAAAAAGTATATCTTTTTAAAAGTAATTATAAATGATTTGAGACTACAAGGTTACATTTCTTTAATTGCCATTAAAAGTATATCACAATGGAAAACTGTTTTAATGTGCATACAACAGGCTTAATTTAAAGTTATTTCTTTTTTGAGGGAGCTGGATGTGTTTTCATGAGATTTGTGTGTGTGAGACTTTTGTTTGTTCGTCTCCCCACAGATTCACAGAAACCAAAACGGGAAGGAAAGAAAAAGGAGCGGAACCCAGTGGACTAGAGGAGAAACTCCACCTGCATCCTGAAGCTGCTCTCCTTCTGCTCCTCAGGCAGAGACACGCGGATGTGAGCCGAAGAGATGACGCTGCTCCTTATTTACAGTAGAAGATTTGTAGCTTTAATTTACAGCTCACAGAATAATACAGAAATGATGAAAGAAACACAAATGAATTACTGATGTCTTCTGCTGAATCTTCTAATGTTGTACCAGCAACACCAGACCACCCAGCTAGCAAAAATATGTTCTCCATTAGCTTATGAAAATATTATTTCTGAATGTTCCAAATGTCCAGGGTTTTTTTTAAATGTTTTAAAACATTTCTCTTGGTTATGTGAATGTTAAGGGAACATTCCGTTTTAGAATTTTGCAAAAATTATTGGAATGTTACTTTTGAATGTTCATTTTGAAACAAGTAGTAACATTTAAAAAAAACATTCTATGAACAATGTATAACCAGAAAATGTTCTATTCATTTGAAGAGTGTTTGTTGAGAACTTTGTCAGAACATTCTGGAAACATCTGCTGCTAGCTGGGCGTCAGAGATGAACAAAATGTGAAATTAAAGAACTGTCTTTTAATTCATGAGTGTGAACTGAATTGAACTGGAATTTGAAGTGGAATTTACAGAACGCAAAAGATCATTAAATGTACTTAAAAGATACTTAAAGACTGGGATATGAAATGTCCTTCTGCTAAAAATAAAGTTACTAAATACAAAAATATAAAAGAAAATGATCATTAATGTGTCTTTCTGAAGTATCCCATACATAGAACGTTTATGGATAATTCATACTGAGAAAGAAAGAAAGAAAGAAAGAATTCAATTTTGAATTCTGCATCCTGTTTGGAACCACAATTCAAATTCAAATTTAAAATTTAAAATTGTCAATCCAGCCCTGATGGAGAATGAAATGAAACCATAACTAAAGTTAAACTAATGCTTTATAAAAGAAATAAAGTCATGAATGTAACATCATTTCCAGTGAATAAAGATGTTAATTATTCCTTCCCATCCGTTTTATGTTTCTCGTGTCATTTGTCCTCTGAAATGAGCAGAGCAGGTGAGTTTAATCATCATAACACCTTTATTTGCTAGAACTCTTCTCCAAAAGTATATCGTACGATACAGCAGATCTTATAAATACACCTCATCAGTGATCAGCGATCCAGAATGCCGTCCATTGCCCTAATAAAGATCGATAACATTCATATTCATTAATAAACACATGTATTTACACGTCATCTGTGCTACACATATAGACTATATAGTATAATACAAACGTTAAGCTGATAACAAACCACACTTGTCTACTGATGGAAGCCACAACTCACAGTGAACAGAAGCACGTGACGCACGGCAGCGATGAAAAGAAACCATACTGAGTATTTACAGCGTCATCTGTACACACCACAAACACACCTCCAAATATCAGCGGGGTTTTTTTTGTTTTGTTTTTTTTGGTATACCGGTAAAAACACGCGTCTCTGCGCTTCCACGAGAGTTCAGTGTCCGTCTGTCTCGACATACACACGTATGAGTGGCCGCTCACACACCTGTTCTTGTGTTCAGTCTATGTACACATGCGTCAGACGGACGTCTTTGGCTGCTGCGTCGCCCTTCGCTGTTTTCTTCGCCGAGTCTCTTGCCATGTGCTACGACTTTAAGATGGATTGTTACGTTCAGAGACTCTTGTGTTCTGTTCAGGTCCATTGTGCTCCGGCTAACTGCTTTAGATCACAAACATACTTGACACAAGCACATATTTGAAAGAAGGCCCTTTTGCATTTTTGATGAAAAACAGTGACTGTGAATTTACTGTAAAATGTAATTGATTGCTGTGATCAAAGCAGCATCATTACTCCAGTCTTCAGTGTCACACGATCCTTCAGAAATCATTCTAATATGCCGATTTGCTGCTAACAGTTGTGCCGCCAAGTATTTTTTGTGGAAACTTTGATGAATAGAACGTTCAAAAGAACTTTTAGTTGAAATAGAATTGCTGTTTTTAAAACACTGAAGACTGGAGTAATGGTGCTTAAGTAAAATAAAAAACAGTCTATTTAAATTGTAATAATATTTCACAATATTACCGTTTTCAATGTATTTTTGATCAAATAATGCAGCTTTGGTGAGCAGAAGAGACTTTGTAAAAATCATAATGATGTTTTAACGTTTTGCTAACATTACCATTGCGATATGAAAACAAACTTTACTTCTGAATGTTCTCTGGCCATTCAAAACATCCAGTTTTTTAAATGTTTCAACTTGGTTTCATTAATGTTAACGGAACATTCCATTTGATCGGTTTGCGAACTGTTACGTCTGAATGTTCTAAAACTAGTCACATTTTTAAAAAAATGAAATGAACATTCCAACTGAAACGTTTCAGAAAAAAGCTCCTTGAATGATTCATAAATAATGTTCTTGTGCTAATGTTTGAAACACATTATTAAAGATCAGATAACTTTGAATAAACGTTCTTCTATTAGCATCACTGGAACATTCCCTGTTAGCTGGGTCCAAACGTCTGTGGTTTGCAGATCTGACTGTGTGTGTTTGCTTTGTGAAATGTGTCAACATTTTCTTTCAGATCAACTACTGTCATGGTGAAAGAGCACTTTGAAGAGAATCGCACTAAATTAAATGCTCAACATGTTCATAACAGCTACCTGAATAATAACAACACACCAGTATTTTTGATTAATGTACTTTCCTGTAGCTCAAACCACAAGGTCATAGGTTCGATTCCCAGGGAAAGCAATAACTGATATAAATGAAAAGCCAAATTACACAGACGTTTGAAGGAAACCCTATCGCCCCCTTGAGGACTGAGGTTTGTTGTTCAGTGAGACTCATTGTTGGCAGAGGAATCGCGGTTTGTGTGCTTGTGTGAAGTGTGCTCGCGGTCTCACAGTTGTTAGATCTCTTCCTTTCAAACTCGCCATTAATAAACCAAAAAAGGAAAAAACAACAACTTTGAAGTTAGCGAGTGTGCAGACGTCGGCTTCAGTTGCTATGGCCACCAACAACTTCCATAAAGTCCTGCGCTCTTCTGTCTGGAGTCTCTGTCTGTTGATGTCCGTGTATGGCTTGATTCTTCTGCGCTCAATCCACCAGTCTCTTATATAGAATCAGTTTACATACGGATTAAAAAACGTTATAGAAAAGCGTCTGTGAGTTGATCAAGTTCAGCGTTTCTGTATGTGTTGTCGGTTTTTCTCTATAGGTCATCGGTAATCGTGTGTCTTTGGCAGCCGTTCTGCTGTGGAACGGCGCGCGTGCGCGTGCGTGACCGACATTAATCACGCGCTAGATTTGAGTTTCTCTCTCTCTCTCTCACACACACACACACGCACACACACACACAGACTGCATTCATAATCCTCACATATAATATAGTTACATACAATATTAGAAACACACATGCGAGGCTTGAGGTGCTCCAGGGCCGCACGTTCTAAAACGCAAACCACTCGTTGGTTAGGGCTGGGAATCGATTCCAACCCTACCACTTTACATTTCTGCACTGACCTTTGGGTCACGAGCCTGCAGTTCCGGCATGCGCGTACACACACACACACACACACTTGTGCTTTGTCTTTCACAAAACTAACAACAAACAGTAACATGCACACAAACACTTGAAAAAACATTTTTAACAAAAATGTTTAAAATACGTGTTTTTATAAATAAACTGAGAACACCCACACAGAATACTAGAATAGAGATTTCATTATATTTCATAAACCTAAACAGATTACAAAATACATTTAAGCCCTTTAGTATTAATTGTGCTGTCATAAGGATGATGATGATGATGATGATGATGATGACTGGATGAATATGGACCTGAACCTACACATATATGACTGGAATATATATATAGATTAGGTGCATTCAGAGAGCGGTAGCTGACCTGAAAGTTTGATTGGTCACTCCTGGTGTCACTCCAAAAATCTAAACTGTGATTGGCTCACTCTATAATTAGAGGAAGGACAATTAGTAAACCAGGTAGAACTTCCTTGCTTAGCAGGAAAAGTACTTAAATGAGTTAAGTGGATAAAATGGATTATAGCCATCCAAAGCTAAAAAGTAAGTAAGTATATTTTTCAATATAACCTACAAATAGCTGTTGGATGAAGTTTTAGCACCCTGTCTAGCTAGCTTACTAGTGCACTTACATGGCCTATATGGCCAAATGTATTTAGACACCTGAAACATTTCTAAATAACAGCTTTTATTATACTCTTAAATCCAAATAAGATGAATCTTACATCTTAGATTTACAGTCAGATTATAGATTGCAAAATGTGAGCATGTTTTTATAACAATCACTTGTTTATGTGTTTAGTGGACTCTGTGTGTCAGTGTATCACCATAATTCACCAAAATCTGACAAATATTACTCTTATTATTTTAAAAAGGAGTTTTCTTTGACTGGTGTAGTTTAGGTTTGAACTGGTGTGTGATCACTATGATTAACCTTCATAAAAATGATAGTCTATGGTATGTCACTTGTAAAAACATTTTAAAAATTATTATACTAAATAAGATAACTCCCAAATGCATATATTTGTACATATCCATTTAAAATAATAAATAAATAAATGTAATCAAATATATATATATTTTTTTAATTCAAGAAGCCGTTTTACTCAGAGGTGTTATTTGGAGATAAAACAGTTTTTTATTATGTTATCATGTAGTTAGCTGTATTTTTTTAGTCATTTTACTTTATATCAGAATAACCCAACAGCAGTTTGATTGAGATTAACTGGAATGCACAATGAAATAACATTATTTTTAAAAGTAAAAAAAAAAAAAAAGTTTTTGCAAGTAAATTTTTCATATATACTTTGTATTTTGAATGTCCAACCAAAATGGTAAAAAAAGGTATGAATTTGCTTTAAAACATGTAATTGACTTGAGTGTACAAGTACAAATTCCCAAAATAACATGTGCTAAGTATAGTAGTGCAGTACAGTTACTCTAGTACTTTACACCATGACGAGTAGTGTGTGTGTGTGTGCTGGAGGTCAGAGGTCGTGAGAGATGCGCAGCAGAGCCGTGTGTTAATAGTTATGAGCGGGACAGATAGCACAGGTGTCAGTGAGCGTTTGGAGCATCCCGTCCTGCGACCCCGGCCTTAAATGGGGTGGCGCTGGTGTGACACACTCAGTCGTCCTCCAGCGAGGGATAAGACTGAGAGTGTGTGACGCCAGATAAGATGATCTTTGCAGAAGCACAGCCAGTCTAAAAGCTCCACAGGGAACATAAACGCACGGACAGCAACTGTAAAAAGCCACTGCCATCCCAGGGGTCAGTGACGCTGCTGGTGCCCTGCTGGGATTTGTTTAGCACACACACACACACATTTATCCAGCTCTGTTAATATCTGGATATAGTGCAGACTTCTACAGCTTGTAAATAAAAATGAATTGTAGTGACTACAAATAAATCCAAACCTTACAGGTTGAAAGAAAACATGATTCTTGAAAATGGAAAAAAAACAAAAACAAAACAGAATTATCTGTTTTTGCAAATAAACTCTTCATATGTTCATTGGATAATTAATTTTTGTTTAATGTCTGCACAAAACTGAAGTTACTGTGTCTTTTGACATATCCGAGTCAAACGGCTTCTTGAATGAGAAAAACAGACAGGACGGGACTTGATAAATAAATATATATATGAAAGATTACCTAGGCACATGAATTGAAAAACTGAATGATAAATCAATATATAATTTTTCTTTAATTTTAGTTAACGTTTTAGTAATTTTGTTGTGCTTTTATAATTTTTGTCAGTTTTTTTTTTATATGTTTGTAGTTAGTATTATTTTAAATTTAATAGTTAATATGGCTAAAGTTAAACTAAGTGGCAATGAGAAATGCTGCTACGGCAGTTAATGTTTATTTTGTTTCAAGAAACTAAACACTTTTTTTATGGTTTTAATTTTAGTTAATGATGTTAACCCTGTTGGAATATTCCATAAAAAAGTATTGTCAGTTTTTGATTTCATGGTGACTTTAAAGCCATTTAAAATCCATTTCCTTGCAAAACGAAGAGACATCTCATCAGTCAGCACAACATAATCTTCTCAAGCTAAATGTTTACTAAGTGTGAACGTGTCTGACAAACAGTCTGTAAATGACTGTGTTCAAGTGTCAAACAACTATAAAATTATCAAATGTGACTGCCTCTTTTTAGGCTGAATAGTTGAAGTTGAGTAAATTGTTTACTTGAAGTAAAATTCTTCTGTATTTTACAACCTTGTCAGTGCCAGGACATAAACTACAGTAGCCAAGACAAAAACAGATGATGTATGTCCTTCTACAATAATCTGCAGAAGGACAACAAAACATCATTATGCCTGATGCTGTATGTCTATATGTGAAGTAACAGCTAGAATGAGAAACTGCGCTAAAGATAAACATGTACAACAGATTATTGTCATACTTTAAATATGTTATGAGATATGGACACAACAGATGGGATGAGAATAAATATGTCTATGTGTGAATCGGATGATTAATATTCACGTATATTGCAGTATAAATCTGCGACCTCTTGCAAAAATTTACCATGGTAACCAGAGTTTTCCAAAAACTGCCAGATGAGATCTTCTAGCACAGTTTGAATGAAATTCAGGTTACTTTACTATGATTTTACAACAGTAACTGTGGCATTTTGAGTGAAACTTCATTAGTTACATTAATTGCCATCGCCGCTACAGTTTCTGGTGCAAAATCAGTGCGATCGAGCTCATCTATTGCACACCAGCTCTATTCCCCCAGCATGCATCACTGTCAAATTTATGAGCTGCTGCTCTGTCATCGATTGACTGACATTTCCCAAGATCCTCTGCTCTGAGCAGGGATTCTGTTAATCTGTTTTAATGAATCAAAAAACAACTGATGTCGACTTAGCGTCTCGTAATGAGATGAGGAAGCTTATGTACTTTAGCCCTTTAAATTCACAAGGCAAGAACCTGTGAGTTATATTAAACCCCTTACCGGGGTGATCAAACACACATTCGCACAAACACACACGTGCGCTTTCAAACACGTCGCCTGCAGGCAGATCATGAACCCAGAGAGCAGATCAGGTCACCAGGATGTGCATGTGTCAGGTGATGCCGAATGTCATTTACAATGAGGCGGAGAGCAAGCGTTTTAATAAGGATTTTTTCAGTTTCACAAGCCGGTTTTGGAGTATCTGCTGAATTAGTGCTCACATAGCTGGTATTTTCCTATTTTCGCCCAAGCGTGAGTGAACTGTTTTGTGTAAATGCAAAGCAGAGGTGAGGTGGATGCTAATGGCTGCGTGCCTGTGAGAGCCTCTTCATCCTGCGCGTCTGTTCACTTTAAAAGGTTTAGATTTGCATCCCTGGAGACCCCGAGCACTCAAAACTCATCCACTTTAACATACGGGCACACCGGAGAGCCTCTTCAACCCTCTTATTGCTCTCGGAGAGCACACACACACACACATACGACAAACGCACACAAACCCTGCAACCAGCTACCTGTCGTACTGTCATCGTAGACGCTTGCATTTAATAAAGCTTTAAAGTCAATATAAAGCTGTTTACTTCCTTAATGCATGTTTCTGGTCTTATTTTAAATGATTCATTGGTGCACAGTATTAAAATTGCCTTTGCAATCTAAATAAAATGAATGAATTTCAATCTGGTTACAGAAGTAAACAGGTTTCAGGTTGACTTTAGCTACAAACTTACGTACACACTGTCATTCAGCATGCAAGCACACACACAACTAAGATACAGTACATGATTATATACACGTATATACAGGTGTGATTTTATACTGAAGCTCAAACGCGTTTGGTTTGGATCTTCAGTCAGCCCTGTTGTCCCCTTATTTGTGTATTATTGAATAGTACAGACTCCAATCTGACCATCTATATATGCTCCTATAGTGTTTTTTTTTTTAAACATTTTTGTTTATAAATCAAATATTTTAGCACTTCTTTTCCATCTTTTGTGACATGCATCACCTCTATGTGTGTGTAAAGTGCTACAACAGATTACCTATATATATATAAAAAAAACGACAAATGCAATCACACTGCCCAGACGCACCTTTTTAACACTTATTTCAAGAGTAATCTGTGATTTAAACATGGTAAAATGTGTTATAATGGAGTACTTGTAGCTGACGGTGGATTCTTAAAACTTTGTGTATGATGGATCTGGTTTTACTGTCTTTCCACACATACAAACACATTCACACGAATACCTTCGTCACCAGAACACTCATGTAAAATATAACGCATGCACACACACTATATGTCGCTGCTCATCGGGTTGAGCGTATGTTCTTGTACTGGCAGAGCAGCAGCTGTTTGAAGGTCTTTTTGAAGGTGATGTTGCAGAGGGCGTAGCAAGCGGGGTTGATCGTGCTGTTGATGTAGCAGAGCCAGTATCCGATGGTCCACACGGTGTTGGGAATGCAGCTGGAGCAGAAGGTGTTGATGAGGACCATCACGTTGTAGGGCGTCCAAGTAGCCACGAACGCCACCAGGATGGCCATGATGGTGCGCGTCACCTTCTTTTCCCGAGAGGCTGGGGCTTTTTTCTTCTTGGGCGGCTGCTTGGTCATCTTCACGATCTTCCTCGCCACGTGGTTCTGCCTCTCGGTCGCCGGGACGATCTCCACCGTCGCGTTCGAAGGTGCGTAGCAGTCGCCCTTTGGCGATTTGGTGATGATCTTGATGCACGTCAGTTTGGAGCCTCCAGCTTTGGCACAGTGCCGCGTGGGAGCCTGGTTGTCATTGGCGTTGGATGGTGCCGCCTCATCCTTTTGATTGGTTACGGCGCCGCTGCCAGAGGTGGAGTCATTGGAACTTTCTTTCTCCTCTGGGGGAAGGCAGTTTCCTCGTCCTCCATCTTCCGCCTCCGCTTCTCCGCTCGCTGTAGACGGCGCTTTGCCATTCTGGAGTTTGGCGTCGTGTTGGTTGGCGGCATCGTCTGTCAGCTGGGTCTGTCCTCGATCTGTTTCTTCAGCTGTTAGGTTGTTGTTGGTGGGTTTGCTGGCTGTGTTTTCACGGATCTGATTGGACGAGGCTACATCGAGGTTGCCGCCCGACGGCTTCCGGTTGTCCTTCTTGACGCGGCTCTTGCTGGCACGGGATATCTGCCAGTACAGCACCATCATGATGATGACGGGCAGGTAGAAAGCAGCTATGGCTGTGCCGAAAGTGACCGCGGCGTTGGAGAAGAACTGAATGTAGCACTCCTTCTCTGGCACCGTGCGTCCGCCAACGATAAACTGCCAGAAAAGGATGGCTGGAGCCCAAAGGATGAAGGACAAAACCCATGCTGCCGCAATCATCATCCCTGCCATTTTGGTTGTCCTCTTCACTGGGTAGCTGAGGGGCTTGGTGACGCAAAAGTAGCGATCGAAGCTGATGATCAGCAGGTTCATGACGGAAGCGTTGCTGACCACGTAGTCCAGCGCCAACCACAAGTCGCACACAACTGGGCCTAGCGGCCAATATCCAATCACAATGTAGACTGTGTACAAGTTCATAGAGCAAAGGCCAATGATGAGGTCAGCACAAGCCAGGCTGAACAGGAAGTAGTTGTTGACAGTCTGCAGGCTCCTGTTTACTTTGATGGAGAGCATGACCAAGATGTTCCCGATAACGGTCACCAGACTAAGTGAGCCGGCCACCAGTACAATGAACACCACCTCCACTGTCTTATACGGGCTCTCGTCCACCGTCTCCAGGGTCTCGTTGCCCTCAGAGGCATTCCAGAAGGTGAAGTTTATTGTATCCATGGCATCCACGATCAGGTACAGCTGGTCAGTTCACTATGGGCAGGACGTATGACTTCTGACACCTACATGGGAGAGAGATGAGATTTAGTATGTTGCAAGTTGTGAATTATGAATGAATCTTTCACATGGGAAGATACTCCAAACCAGATAAAAGAGAAAAAAATCCACTTTATGTAATTAACATAAAAAATACTGTGGCAGTACATGGTGAAAAGATTGGATCAAAAGATAATCCACCTTATTCTTCAATGCGGAAGTAAGCCTATGAGCGAGACTTCCGGTTCATTAGAAATAACGAGAAGAATAACAGCGTGCAGTAAACAGTAAAACTGTATGCACTACAAACCAGTGTGTTCATAATTAAGATAATGCAGATATTTTAAGATATTTAATAAAATATATTAAGATATTTTGTACAGCTAAAAATAGCTGGACGAGGATGAGACTGGAAGCCAGACCCATAAAATTTACAAATGGTTGCGTCTAGACTTACAGGAAAAAATAAAGCACTTTGATATTTATGTGGTTCAGTATGATTGCATGTTTCAGTAAGATAATTACCATGCTACATATCCATAAAACCATCAATGCACTTTTGCAATACATTAAAAAAGTAGCCTGGAAATAATTAAGAATTCGCTAATATGTCATTTTAATACACTATTGTCATAATAGTATTTTTCATTTTTATTAGCCTACTATTTTAATCTTTGCCGTTAAGTATAATGTTGTATACTAGTTTTATTTCAGTAATTGTTTTTTGTTTTTTATTATTATTATTTTTTTTTTAATAAAAACAATCAAAAGTTAAAATACAGTGTGTTTTCGCGCTCAAATTACGGCGCGCTGCTGAGAAGAGAATCGGCGGGAAGCGCTTAAGGTGAAAGCGGCTTGGAGTTTACCTCACAATAAGCTTCCAAAGTAATATTTCTGATTTGTAAAATTAAAAATAACCGAATAACCACCAACATCAACCACAAACACCATGAGGACATCTGGCGGTCGAACTTGGTGAGGTGATTCAGCGTATTTGAAGACAGCGTTCACCTGAGGGGAACTCGGAACACTCACTATTCATGGATATTCCCTGAAAAAGCTGCATATTTTCCTGTTCCGCAGGAATTTTTTTTACTGTAAGTGTGTGTTTTAACATGTTCCAACTGTGTATTTCACAAAGAGTCCGTCAAAACTTTACCACAACATCACAGTTTGAACTGAAGAAACGAATATTTTTATCATATATCAAGGAAACATGAGTTAACCTGGTTAGTCTCCATGGAAACAGCGGAGCACTTTAACTAAGTAGTTTAATGTGATTCGATATCACTGGCTTCATGTAAATGAACATTGAACCGAGTGTTTTTGGACATTTTCCATGATCACACACTCGTAAAACATCGAAATATCTTGTTATGAGTGCCAATTCCAACATCGCGCCAATTAAAATGTGAAGGGTATCATTTCAACTAATGTGAATAATGAAACGGATGAAATAAGTGAAAGGGAAATTTTAAGCACTGCTCGAACTTGAAAGCGTTCGTGACTTTCAACTTCTGCTTTAAAGTCAACAGCACACGCGCTGTCTGATCCATCTCCAGCATTCAATTACACTGGCTCCGTTTGAGTGAGCGCGCGTGCGCGTTCACATCAGTCCTGCTTTATGTCAAGAAGCATTTGTGGCTGTATAAGGTTCTTGAGTCGACTTGTATGGCTCTTTGGAAATTAAATGTTTCATCATATATTTTCAGCTCGGCGTATTTTGTTTTTGGGCTCTTTTCAGCATCAGAACCGAATAAAAGGGTTCTGTGTAGGTGAACTAAATGCTGGATCTGATATAAAGATGTCCAGGTTCCATATCAGCCCAAACTCAAAAGAAAAAGAATTAGAAAATATGTTTTCGTAAAGAAAAAATGTATGGCCATTAAGATTTTTTTGTATCATGTATAATTAAAAACATTTTCTTCTTCTTTTTTTATGGAGATACAAGGATAGTTAAAGTCTTAATTTGTCCTTCCATAAATTAAAAAGGTTTTAAATTGGAACAGAAAGTCAGCATTAAATGCAGCATTCACTGCAAAAAAAAAAGAAAAAAAAAAAAAGCAAATTGCTAATGCATATATCAAAAGATTCAATTACTTGAGATACAAAATAAAGATATAAAGTCATTTTCTGAGAAACTGAAAAAAATCAAGTGAGTTTATGCGTAAAACAGGAACAATATCTATTAACGAGGTATGAAAACTTGTTTTAATCATAAACAATCATCCTATCTTATGTCATTTGGCTTCTCAAGTAAATGCATCTTGAATTAAAAATCTTTAGACATTTACAGTGGAAAACATCAGTGTAATCTGAAAGTACAGTAAAAGTTATTTCTAGGTAAGTCTTAAATTTATTTTCATAAAACCAGCAGAAACCTTGAGAACCTTTCAGTTGTCGTGAAAATAATGTCAGAGGGCAAAAAATCTTAATGGTCCTAAAAATAGTACCCGTTGACATTTGTGAATCATGGATGACTGCACACAACAGGTTGTATGAATTCAGAGTTGGTTCTGTAACTTTACAGCTGTTTGATCCTTTAGACTGAAGATATAAGGAAAAACGACAAATTGGGACTGTCAGTTTAATCTCCTGCTTCTGGCTCAGTTGTGCCTTCGCTCTTTGTATTAAAAATCAGGATTAGAGCAAAGGAACGGTTCCCATATGAGCGCCTGGGGGCAAAATTAACCTAATGCTTGTCTGTCTCTTTCTCTCTCTCTCTCTCTCTCTCTGTGAATGTGAATAGATACGAGTCCGGTAATGGTGATTAGAGGGAAGAGGTTATCAGTCTTATGAAGCGACAGTTCACTCTGTTTTTCTCCATTAAAACGCTGCCTTATTTGCTGCTTTTCCCCTGAATAACCAGAGAGAATTCACTTATCTCCAGTGCCAGAAAGCCCTAATCATGGCGTTAGCCACGGCACTAAGCCAAACTAATCCCTATAAAAACGCTCATGTCCAGCAATCTGTGTTTTTAGAAGAGGCGAACGGCAACAATGCAGACGGAGCCCGCTGTGTCTGCGGGGAGGAGTCAATAACCGCAACACGACACATCACTGCCCGCTACAGGCTATCTGCACTCCAGTGCATTCAGACAAGCACAGTTATGTGTACACAATGGCACCATTCCAAAGCCTTGCTGTCTATATAGTCAGCTGCCTTCTAGTGCATCCTAATTAAAACAGCAGATTAGGGATGCTGAACATACTTTAGGCTGTTTGTGCATCATATAAATAACTTCTTACATGACGCACACAAGTCAATTGAGTCTCAATCGACTCCAGTAGAGTCCGTTGTTAGCTTATTGATTAACAACAAAAAATACTGAGATGCTGTGCTTAGTTGGTGCAAAAGATGTGTGTGTGTGTGTGTGGGAGGGGTGCTGTATCTGTTTATCTATTTTAATTTAATTTATACTCAAAAGCACACACAAAAGCATTTATAATTTAGTTTAATTATTTTTATTGATCTTTTAGTATTGAATGACAGATTTTAATAGACATTTCTCTTACTTTGTCTGCCATATTTTGCAGTGCATTCTGGGATCATCCTATCCATGAAGGACACCTACGATGCTGCTTCAGTTTCGTCCAAAAAATGCTTTCATATCAGGTACCTTTTGCATCTACACTGTAAAAAAATGTTTATTTATTTATTTTATATAATAAAATATTACTTCAGTCTGTCTTGAAAGTTTTTACTAGCATTTTCTTAGTGAAATTTGTGCTTTAAATTATAATAGGAAACATTTTTCACAAAAAGTTCTTTAATGGAC
The DNA here is from genome assembly GCF_022985175.1 of Labeo rohita. Lineage (NCBI taxonomy): Eukaryota > Metazoa > Chordata > Actinopteri > Cypriniformes > Cyprinidae > Labeo > Labeo rohita. Next base: position 45,338,705 of record NC_066872.1, read on the forward strand.
ATTTTTAAGAAAGTTTCTCTTGGGAGTTTTAAAAATTTATTTTAGTTATTGTTTATTATATTATTATTTTATATTATTATTTATCATATTTATATTTATTTATGTTTGTAAAAATAGTAGTGTTAAATTGTAGTGTTGAGTTTGCCATGAGCCTTTGGTGCGAATATGCCATAAAATTATAAATACATAAATAAAAACTGAGTGAAAAATGTTTCAAAGTAAATCCTACACGTATTTTTTTCCCGTGTAGAACCCAGAGTGTTTTCGAAGGGCTCTTCTGTATTTTAGTAGGCATCCTTTCTTCTGGCTTTTATCTACTTTTGAGCTCTCCGCTCTTCAGGCTGTGTTTTCAGGGCTCGTTTCGTTCGCCGTATGTGTGATATTCTGCTTTTGGAGTCATAAAAGCTTAGACCTGCTTGACTAATCAGGTGTAATGGAATGCATTCGAGTCATTAAGCGTCCATATATTCGGTTCTTCAGAGGCCGGCTGTTTGTTTTATAATGACAAACTGCCCTCATTTCCGCTCAGAATTATTCTGCCCGATACCGCATTCATATCCCACCGCTGCTTACTAATGGAGTTCTCTGATCTCTGGTCCAAATTTGAGCCGGCTGGAGCCTTATGTTGAATGACAGAATGGAGGAGTTTGGCGTTATGAATAAGTTTTGTCAGCCTTTCGGACTTCAGTCGTTGTGGAATTGGCTCAGTAGAGCTGAAAATTGCCTTTGCCCTATGGGACGCACCGAGGACTGATCTCCAACTTTTACCCCTTTTCTGTGCTTTGCTTACTGTTTTCCTCTTCTATTCGGAGAGAGGCTTGTGTTCGCAGAGCAGCCGCTGTGATAAATCTCAGCGTCTGACCACAGATGCATATATTTACATAAACAGTCAAAGCAGAACGGCCATCTTGACCTGTATAATAGATCAGCTCTAGTGTTTGTCTGGATTAATGCTCTCTGGACTGGAGCCACACCAAAAAAAAAAACACTCAGCTGATCGTATTGCTCATGAGTCTGAGCCAGTCATATAATTGTTACAACCCTTTTGTTACGAGTTTAATGGAGATTGCAGAGCATGTACATCTAATCTTAATCATCTTAATCATCTTAATCATTTTCACTCAGAAATTGATCATAAATTTTACAATTAAATACAAAAATAAAATAATAATAATAATAATAAAAGGTATTTGAAATTTTATCTCACAGTTCTTTTTTCTGAATTCTAGGTTTACATCTCGCAATTCTGTTTTTGTGTTTGCGATAAAATAAAAAGATAGATATGACTTTCAAATGTGAGTTTAAGGGATTATTTTCATGTTTTATCTGCAAAAAGCTTTAGTCCAGTTGCCCAAGCAAACATGTGTATCTGCAACTCAGTTAGGATGATTGAAAATACTGTTTACAGTTTATATATTGTTTGCTTTCCTAAATCTGGTTTTGTCTCAGACTCATAGCGGTCTCTAGCTGGACCCCCTGTGGCTTTGGTCTAGATTATGTTGTTATGGTCAGTGTAATCGAACCATTAGCATCCAGTAATTTACAGTGATGTTGACTGACACACACACAACATCAGTGAGTACAGGACCGGTGTCTTGTCTCTGCTGTACTGACTGCGGCGGTCCTGCAGCGGTCTCTGATTAGATAGTGGCATGAGATTTCAGTCTAAATGGATGAATGGCTCCTCAATGTGATTTTAATGATGTAGTTCTTCTGGTGCAGAGATTGTCTTTCCTGTGCAGCTGACGGCAGTGTGGACAGAGAGAAAGAGAGAGGGGTATTTTGGGTTTTTTTGGTTGACATTTTATTGATCAAGAGACCTAATGGAGTTCAAGTTTGTTTCTTTGTCTTATGATGTTTCACAAATGCAAAACTGAAATATTAATGTGATATTTGTGTTTTTTCTTTCCTCTAGGTGTGTGAGCATCGTTTCCACCCGGTTACAGATATCTGACACAGATGGACACGGTTATATCCGAGAGAACTCTCAGCCGGTGTGTGTAGCAGGTGTGTAGGTCAGGCTGAAAGATTAATGACAAACTGAGGACAGGCTCTTTGAACTCAAACCTATGAAAACAGACTAACAACAGATTCCACACAAGCTTATTGAAAACATTTGGCAGTATTAAGTGAATATGCAAGTGTTTATAGTCAGCAGTGAGTGTTTGTGCCCTGATACAGATGCCTGATTGCGTTTGACAGGCAGCAGTAGTGTTTGCGACGTCTTCCATCTGCCGCTGTCACTCTGGACTTTTAGTGTATGACAGCACACTGACAAACACACTTAACATCTCTGAATCATCCTGAAAGACGTTTACTGGAGTGAGCGGCTCTCACACGTTTCATTCTGACACCTGAAGCCATCAAGTTTGACCTGAGAGCATCAGTCCTGCTGAGTAAGTACGCAGATGCTCAGGCTGTGGCGTGGTTATACATGTGTAGATTGAGTTTTGATCCATACATTCTGTGTGTGTGTGTGTGTGTGTGTGTGTGTTACGGTTTCTTGAACAGGTTAACTCAGTGCTGGGTTGTGGCGTGGGGCCTCAGCTGTGAGTGTTGGCAGATGGAGATGGTGCACAGCGGGGCTGGCGGACGCTGGCACTGCCCCTGAAACAACCCATTATGGACACACGGAAACATCTGGCGGTCTGGATATCGGCTCAGGACATCTGATGCAATATTAGCACACATGCACATATGCTTTTTGTTACAGCTTCTCTCATTAGACAAAATCCTTTTAGCTGTTAGTCCTGATTTAAAGTTTGTTTGCTACTGAGTGCATTAGTGCCTGTCCACTTTTTCAGTGCTGTTTGTTCCGGAAGTATTATTTTTTCCCACAGGGATATAAAAAAAGGTCTTTCTTAAAGAGTTATACAGTATGAACCAAACCAACCAGCTACATGGTGAATCACAGCATTACAAACTTTGATTTGATGCATAAGTGTTTGAAAATATGACAAAAAGACTTTACAGCTTTAATAAGGGAAAATAACTACAATCCCATGATGCATTGTGTATGACAAATAAAAAATGACGGAGAAATAATATTAAAAACTATTAATTAAAAATTAAAAAATTAAAACTATATAAACACACACATACACACACACACACACACACACACACATATATATACATATATATATATATATATATATATATATATATATATACAATCTGATTATATGCTAGTAATATATTAATATGTTAATGGTAATATATTATTACTATTTAAAAGAATTTTAACTAATAACTATTTTAACTAAACCTCCAAATTTATTATTATATGCTAAAAACAGTAATATTGTGAAATATTACAATTTAAAAGAATTTTAACAGTGCTTGATGTGAGTTTTTTTGGCATTATTTGCTAAATTTATTATTATATGCTAAAAACTGTAATATTGTGAAATATTATTGCAATTTAAAACAATTTTAACAGTGCTTGATGGGAGCTTTTTTAGCATTATTTGCTTAATGTGACTCTGATTGGTGGAAGTTTCTGTATAGCATTATGGGTAGTGTAGTTTTTCATCACAAATTCCTCTGTTAAACATGATTATTTTAAAAATAAGTGAAAATAATGCAGATGTCTTCTGGAAAAACATATACCATCCAATAACAACCTTAGAACTCACAGCAGGTCTGTCTATAAAGGTTTATAGTTATAAATCAATTTCCCTGCGGAGAAAATGTTTTTACTTCCGGACCCGAATGTTGCACTCTATTTAATTTTCCCCCTGAGGTCCACTTAAAGTGTTTTTTGAGGCAATATAGTTTTTCATACCCATTTTCCACCCTCTTTATATGGTTACAGGCTTTTGATAGGTCATTTGATGAGGTTAGACACCATTTTCCCAGCATCTTCCTGGATAATGGCCTGGATAAGATCCATTTTGGCATAAAGGTGAGTAACTCATTTGATCATGTAGATCTGGCCTATTGTCATAATCTCAGCACTGCAACATATGTAAAAGCACATCACATCAGGAGTGTGTGGGGTGTTACGGCGGTTATGTGTGTTTGTCTCGAGGGGTAATGCTCTAGTTTGAGCCATTACAGCCTGACAGCATGCTGGTTAGTAGTGGGTTTCGTTTCTGCAGCAGTCTGACTCCACATAATGCATGGCAATGAGGTCCACAGACCCGAGCGCGTGTGTGTTTGCGTCCACAGGGTCTAATCGTCTCTCCGACTGCCCGCAACCTGTGATAGAGAGTGCAATCTGAAATGGGAAACATAATCTGCTTAAATATCCCCGTTTTTCTTGTTCTACTCCATTAATATATATTACACCCACCGCCTATAACTTTACCAACTCATTAGCTAATTCTATGAACGCATCGACAATGTTAATTAACACAGCTATTACTGTAACTAGTGGTTAAGCACACAAAAGCAGAAGCGGCCCGTGTTATCTTGACAGAACAAAACTGACAAATGTGTAAATCTCTTAATAGAACAAAACGGACCAACATATAAATCTCTTAATAGAACAAAACATCCAGTGTATAAATATTTAAATCTCTAAAATGCTCAGATGTGCCCAGGTTGCTGCTGAACTGATAAATGTGAGATATATATCGTTATATCGCCTTGCTCTATGGTAAATCAAAAAGGCATCATAGACATAACAGTATGACTTTCTGTAAAGCTGCTTTGACTTGACTATAAACGTCTTGACGTTTTAACTGTTGCTCTGACTATAACGTATGTTGCTGCTGTTGCTGTATATCCTGCTGTCAGACACAGATGATGAATATTCGGCTTCTGCTTCTGTGTTTGAGAAGGTCAGAGGTGTGGTGTTGCGAGCTGACTCTGAACACGGCGAAAATACAAATCTGTGTGTTTGAGATGCACCGCAGACCGTTACTGTCTAGACGGCATATATACGCGCGCACCAACATCACACCGCATGAGTCAGACGTTGGAAGAGAGGAAGAAACAGTTTTTTCTAAATTAAATGTCTCGATTTCTTAAACAGCGAAGACATGCGTGAGATTATGAGGGTGTTTTTCTTATGCAACATGCGAGAAACGGTGCTTAAGTACAAATCTCTGTCCTGGAGAATACACTGAGATGTTAAAGAGAACTCATTTGTGATTTTCCTTTCCCCAGGGTGTTTTCATGCTGTGTTTCTCTTTCTTCCCAGAGAACAGACGGCTGCACAAAAGCACCAGTTATGCTGCACAGCATCAGGTCAGAAGAAGGATAGAAACGCAATGAGTTTCTTCTAACGGTGCCCTTGAGAAAGAGCCGCATAGAGTCGAGAGTAAGTGTGTGTTTTTGGACTCGTCTAGTCATTGTTGCTGAGTTGTGTTTTCTGTGTCCCGTCTCCCTCCCGTCCTCGTCGAGTGGTGACGTACGGCCCGTGTGCTGCTGTAGGATGGACGACCGTGGTACTCATTAAGATCGGGAGCGATAGAGAAAATGGGAAAAGAGAAAGAGCAGAAAATAGATAAAGCGGTTGCTTTTTGGAGTTGTTCCTCTTCATTATTTTCACTGACCTCTTATTCTCTTTCTCTCTTTCTCTGTGTTTCTCAGTTTCTCCCGTCTTACAGCGTAAATATGTGATGCGTCACTTTAGAGCTGAATGGATCCAGTGCCAAACAAGATTTCAGAGGACAGTGGAAAGGTAAAGAAAACTCTTGCCATTGCATTGTGAGCCCATGCAAATTTGTTTGGCTGACACCTAATTGAAAGTAGCTTAAGCTGTCTTTACACTGCATATTATAATACCTTTAAATCTCTCTTTAAAGTCTGCCTATTCAATCTATTTTCTAAATGCATGCCACTGATGTTTTTGTGAACGAATCATCTATGCATATGTTTAATTAAAAAATAAAAAAACTTTTGATCTCATAATTAAAACATCATTACTCAGTGTTCTGGTTTCTCTCTGGTTACGTAAGCCATTCATTTAGTCCACTTAAACCTCGCCCCTATCTTACAATCGACTGCAATCTGACATTCAGATCTGCCTTCATCCAATCAACAATCGATGTGTAAAATGTCCCTGCCCTACTTTCAATTTCACTCAGATATCACAATACAGAAAAAAAGATCTCTGTCTTTGTTTTATTGTGACTTTTTTTGTATTTTTTTTTTTTTACTTTTTGTGACATTTCATGACATTTTATGTTTTATTTATTTTTTATTTTTACTTTTTTGTGGCATTTTGTCTTTAAACAGAAATTTGAGGTGCCTTAAAAATGCCTTAAAGGAATATTCTGGGTTCAGTACAAGTTAGGCTCAATCAATAGGAAAAGTTTGATTAGCACAAAAATGTTTTCTTTTTTTTCAATTTCTCCTTTCTTTTCTTTAAAAATTTGCAAGAATCTGGATTACAGTGAGGCATTTGCAATAGAAGAGAATAAGGGCAGTCATAAACTTCACAAAACTCACTGTTTTAGTAGTATAGTGCCAAGACTTAAGTAATATGTATATGTTAACATGCTTTTAATATAAAAATAATTTTCTAACCTTTATCTTATATACAGTTTTATAACTTGGTTGCCATTGCAGTGCCTTAAACTCTAAAACGTTGGTAAAAATCCTAACAGCTTTATAGCTGAAATAATTAGTTTAAGTGTATTTATATAGTTGTAAATTTAACATTTCTGCTTTCAAATCCTCCAGAAATTGACCTAAATTGCTTTCATTGTAAGCGGCTCACTCATAACCTTGATTTTCACTCCCCCCCCCACCCCACGTTTTACCACTGTGTGACAGTGTTCCTCAGAGCTGGAAGTGCACAGCAGCTCTGGCGCTCGCCTAGTAACTCACAGATGCTTTTGTTTGGAGTAAGTCTGCGACATCTAGCACAGACCGTCGCCATTGTTCTCGAAAAACCCGGCTGAGGGTTCTGGGATCAGCTCGGCCTGATGACAGTTAATCCCTGGAATGGAGTTTTGAGCTGATCATTGTATGCATGACCTGCAGCAGTCATAACACGGCACACTTGATCCACTATTAACCTGACACCTTATCCAGCTCATCTCGCCCGTCCTCCTCAAACACACTCTTACAGGACACATCACATTTCGAGTGGCTTAACCTTTACCACCAGGCCCATGTCTGACATAGCGTAGCGCAAATGGAAGCGGGCAGGTCAGTAATGAGTCAGCCGTAATGAATTAATAGCCTGCTTTTGCTCCGCGCGCAGCTCTCGGTGTCCCTCTAATGCTCGCGCGTTTCTCTCTGTATGAAAATCAGCCTTGAAAATCTTTTTGTTCATCAAATGCCGAATAGAGAAGTTCTCAGCTATTCACAAACCGCACCTCAATTATCCTCTCTCTCCTCCTCTGCCCTCATCAATTATGCATACTGTATATTAAATACCTCACATTTGCACATCCGCTCATTTGCATAATTTCCAGCGTCCCAGTTGGCAGAAGAGCAGAAACCGGGTGAGAGGGTGATGCCACTGAGCTCTGTTGTTTCCTTCACCTCTTCAGGTCTTCCTAATCTTGAAGGAATATGTCTGTGTACAGCATCTTGTGCTGTAGACAACGATCCCTCTGTGCGTATAAACCGACGAGGAAACACATTGACATAAACGCACTTATAATAGAAGCCTGGCAGGCAAGTATGCAAATAAACATTTGAGATATGCAACTATCACTGTATTTTGATTGTATAATTATGACACGTTACAAGTGTTAGTTTCCCAAGCCACAAGTGATTCATAATTTGTAGTAGTTAAACTGTTAGAATATCATTTCAAAATGAAACTGTTTTTAACCCTTTTACCACCATAGTGTAACATATTTATGTAGGACAGGACTTGATTTTATCAATCAGGATTTAAAGTCAAACGTGCAAACACTTGAATCATTCATAGGAACATGTTTTAAGAAAGTTTATCGGATTGGTTTTTGTTCCATGTTGACTTGAACCCAGAATATTCCTTTTATTTTGATGTTGTGTATGATTGTGAATTCAGTGACTGCTGTTTTATGTCCCGAGTGAGGTTTGGTATTACATTACTCTGTATAAACTCTTGACATGAGGACAGTGTTGTGTGTGAATGACAGTATTGTGCTGCAGTGAGAGAGATTTATTGGTTAGATAAAGAGGACACAAGAGAGGCTGAGCTGACTGAAGTCTGTAATGTGCTCAAGGGTGATTGGTTTTCATTTTCTCTCCTCCCAGCAAAAGCGTGGAGGAGTAATGGCTTTAAAATATTGCCGTGTGTTTGAGCCAGTGAGTACTGTGCAGCCCGGAGCCTGTCTGGATCCCTCCGCCACCATCCATCCATCTGAGATCTGAGGTATGGGGACACGTGGGGATGCTTAAACATGGTGAATATCACACATGTGCTAACCACAATCAGTCGATCGAATGCAGTGCAAAGCAACAAGCCAATTTGGACACATTTAGTGGTGTTTTCTTAGTTATGCTTCATTATATTATCCAGAGTAATCTCTGACCTTTAGTGTTATCTCAACTCTTAATGTCAAATCACTACTTTACTAAATGGTCAAATAGATTTTCTCCTGGTGGAAAATGAAATGGGTGCAAAATATCCCAATTACATTGAAGGAGGGACCCGAGACATATCTGGAGAACAGAATATCATCGACTTGAGGTAAGCAACCATCTATCAACCACCTGAACTCCCTATCAGTGCTCTTAACACCCTAACTGTGTAGCAGTGCCCTGGCAACCATCCAGAACACCCAACGACTTCAATGAAATACAATAACAACTACTCAGAACACTTTAGCAACTGTGTAGCAACACTCTGGCAACCATTCAGAATACCATAACATCACGACAGCTAGTTTTGAATGGACAAACAAATCTCATGATTTTAAACCAATGAGATTTCACTGTGTGCGCATTTTCCCCACGTTTCCAGAAATAGAAAACTAGTCACCACAAATGTCTTGTACTGGACAGATTAATGCGGAAGGGCTCAGATTTATCACTTTTTTCCTTTGTCATCACACCTAGTTAGGACACGGTGTAACAGAGCCTTTAAAGGTGTTGCTTTTATATCAGACCCTGACAGTGATGATGCATTACAAAGCTAGCACGCTTCTAATGTCAGTACTAGCGTGCAGCGATTTTAGCTTCCCTGAGATGTGACTGAGGCAGAGACAGAAAACGAGTGCTAATGTTTGAGAAGAGGACTGGCAGCTGTCCAGCAAATAAAGTCATTTCTCAAAGCTGCTGCCAAAATAAGCTTACTAATACATCCTCATTAGGAATCATGCAAATAAACCAGGACAACAAGACTCCAGGGCTTCTGGGAATCAGGCAGCGTTTAAGGATGGTGTTTGAAGTCCACAGGAAGTCAAAATTCACTATTCACTGTCTCAGTGCACTGTCCTGGTCTTGTGCAAAATTCATGATCATCATGCAAAGGACAAAATGTTTTGACCTCATAATTTTTCATCAAAATGTAATAACTTGCTCTGCCTCAACTTTTTTAAAAGTAATGTTAAAAGTAATGACTTTTTATGGTTATAATCCTGGTTTGATGACTATGTTTCGAGTCATTACAGTCCTGAAACTTTAGTGTAAATATATTAGTCATATGCTGATTCAACCTCCAATGACCATATATCTCTGGACGAGAATACAGAAGAGATCAGTGAGAACTGTCTGTATGCCACAAACCATCCTTGCAGGAAAGTGTTTTAGTCAGTGCTTCTGTAGTGCAGGAAGGTCCTGATTTGCAAAATCAAATTCTCTGACTAAAGCGGCAGTGAATAAGCAGTCAGGCAGCACGCTTCATAAATGCTCATATGCTCGGAGAGGCTGATAGCGTGAGTGGGGTTTCATTTGAGCGGCGTAATGAGCTATTAATGGTGCTTTAAGGGCTTTCCTTGTGGTGTTTGTTTGCTTTTCGGCATTTGATTTGTTTGTTTGTATAGCACCCGACTGCCTGCAGAGCTGAGACCTGTCTGTCTCTCACACTAGTGCAGCAACGTGCTATGTTTGTCTGAAGTGTGCACTATGCTAGTGCAAAAAATGCAGTTAATATTGTGATTTTAATTATTTGCAAGGAAGTACAAAGTCAGGTTGAGTGCTCTGCAATGTGGCATACAGTTGCTGCACTGCAAATTTTACTGAATGTAGTAGGCATTTTCGATGCTGTGCACAGTATGCATACTGCACCAAGTGCACCATTTGGAACACAGCCCATGTACATATGAAGTGCACTCAGGGAGGGACTGAGTGTGAATGATTTGTATAAAGCTGTTAGTGTAAATTGCGTATAGCGGGACCCTCAGGAGGCGTGCACTCACTCTGACAGCAGGAACGCTGGCCAAGCGAGACAGGAAATCTCTTATGGGAGGGAAAATGATATTAGCCTTCGCTGCTGTGTGCTGCTGTGATTATCATATATATTAGTGCACGGTGGGTTATGGCTGTAGGCTGGAACAGAGGCTGCTTTAATGTGCAGGCATCATGCACACTGGGGCAGATACTACAACACCAGGTCTGCAGGAACACACCTCACTTACTAGAGGTGCAGACCTACATGGCCATTAGCATATTTGCACTACTGTCACTCGCTTGTATAGTTGTATACTTTTGGCCAAATTCTAAGGCAGTGTTGCAGGTGTGACTTAATGAAGAAGTCAATCCTAGTATTTACTGCAATGAGCTCAGTGTATATATTGATTATAAATATACATTTATTCAATAATGAAAACAGATAAAAAATAGTTTAATCTAATTTAAAAGAGATCCTGAGTGTTTTACGCAGTCTGTTCTGGCAGTATGCTTCACATTTTGGCAATTGAATTAGACCATCTGGCTATTCCATGCAGAAAGTGCACATACACGGTGCATTGTGGATATAATGTGCGGTAGTATGCCAGTCTGAACATACTCACGTGTTTGTGTTTATGCTAACTGTAGTACTAGTATGCTGTCATCCATTTTTAATAGTTTGTGAAACATCATGCTGTACAATATAACAAATGTTTCAGACTGTAGCATGCTGTGTTGTTGTCACATGATGTAACTACATTGCATGTTTCTGTTGTGTTGGTAGTCCAATTGCTTCCCATTAGTTTCCAGTTTGTCAAAAATCAACGCAATTCACAAAGTCACATTGTTACATAAATCCTCTATTGCAGCTTGTTAGAGACCAAAAAATAACCCCTGTTGTGTAAAGAAAGGGGTCAGTTCTTTTTGTTATGACTACTTGTAGTGACTGTGATGGATACAGGTAAGCAAACCAGCACAATATATCAGAGACTGCACTTAACTGAGTTAAGACATGAATACACATTTAAACTTGGGAGTTTTTTCCACCAAGAAGGCAACAAACACAGGAAGAGAATGGTAAGGGCTATTTACATACAAGATCGTCGCTGGAGAACAGGTAATGCACTGGTGCTACAGGTAAGATGCTGAAGTAACTGGAGATTTGCTGGAGAAACAGGTGCATCGCTGGAAATGGACCGTTCTTGAGGGTTGGAGACCCCAGTGTTGTGGCTATCCTTGTCCTGGAGCTGGGCTGTTGGGGTGTTCTGCGTGAAAGAAGAGCCAGATCGAGGACGTCATCTGAGGGTCCCAGGACTGTTCTGCTAGGCCGTATTCTTCCCAGTCAACCCAGTATTTGAGATGATGACTCCAACGACAGGAATCAAGGATGATGACAGCATACGCCGGGGGAGACATAACTGGTATGTGACTTGGTTTCACTGTTTCAGCATGGCGAAGGGGCAGACGAATTAAAGGACTTTGCAGACAGATGTCCCGGGTGAAGAGCCAGACCTTTTGCTTGGGTTGGTAGGTTGGAGTGGAGGATCTCTGGGTGTTGACCTGACTCTGCTGATCTGACTTCATACAAGTTTATCACTGGAGAACAGGTAATGCACTGGAGAAACAGGTAATTTGCTGGAGTTCCAGAAGAGTTGCTGGAGAAACAGGTGAGGTGCCAGAAAAGGACCACTCCTGAGGGTTGGAGACCCCAATGTTGTGACCGGCTAGGTTTCACTGTTTCAGTATGGTGAAGGGGCCAACGAATTGAGGACTTTGCAGAATTGCGGCTGGACAGACTAAGCCAGATGTCTCGGGTTGAAAGCCAGACTTTTTGCCTGGGTTGGTACGTGGGAGTTGAATTTATCCGAGTGTTGACCTGACTCTTCTGATCTGACTTCATACAAGCTTGTCGCTGGAGAACAGGTAATGCACTGGAAAGTTGAGGAGAAGGGCCAGGTCAAGGATGTCATCTGAAGGACCCAGGACTGTTCTTCTAGGCCATATTCTTCCCAGTAAACCCAGTATTTGAGAAGATGACTCCAATGACAGGAATCAAGGATGATGACAACATACACTGGGGAGACAAAACTGGTATGTGACTAGGTTTCACTGTTTCAGTATGGTGAGCCAGATGTCCCGGATGGAAAGCCGGACCTTTTGCTTGAGTTAGTAGGTGGGAGTGGAGGATCTCTGGGCGTTGACCCGACTCTTCTGACACTTCTTATTTACATACAAGATCGTCGTTGGAGATCAGGTAATGCGCTGGAAAAACAAGTAATTTGCTGGAGTTACAGGAGACTTGCTAAACAAAAGTATCGCTGGAAAAATGACCACTCCTAGGGGTTGTAGACGCCAATGTTTGTGGCCGGCCCCATCCTGAAGCTGGGCTTTTGGGATGTTCTACGTGAAAGTTGAGGAGAAGGGCTAGATCCAGGTGTCATCTGAGAGACTCGGGTCTGTTCTTCTGGGCCGTATTCTTTCCAGTTAACCCATTATTTAAGATGATGACACCAACAACAGGAATCACAACATACGTTGGGGACATAACTGATATGAGACTAGGTTTAACTGTTTCAGTATGGTGAAGGGGCCGACGAATTAAGAACTATGCAAACTCAGCTGGACAGACTGAGTCAGATGTCCTGGGCAGAGAGCCAGACCTTTTGCCTGGATTGGTAGGTGGGAGTGTAAGATTTCTGGGTGTTGGCTTGACTCTTCTTATTTACATGTAAGATCATCGCTGGAAAACAGGTAATGCACTGGAGAAACAGGTCATTTGCTGGAGTTCCAGGACAGTTGCTGGAGAAACCAGTGAGTCGCTGGAAAAAGGACCGCTCCTGAGTGTTGGAGAACCCAGTCCTGTGGCTGGCCACATCCTGGAGCTGGGCTGTTTGGGTGTTCTACATGTAAGTTGAGGAGAAGGGCAAGATCATTACTGGAGAACAGGTAATACACTGGAGAAACAGGTAATTCGCTGGAGTTCCAAGACAGTTGCTGGAGAAACCAATGAGTCACTGGAAAAAGGACTGGTCCTGAAGGTTGGAGACCCCAATGTTGTGACATGGAGCTGAGCAGTTGGAGTGTTCTGCTTGAAAATTGAGGAGAAGGGCCAGATCGAGGATGTCATCTGAGGGACTCAGGACTGTTCTTCTTGTCCGTATTCCTCCCAGTCAACCAGGTATTTGAGATGATGACTCCAACTACAAAAATCGAGGATGGCATCATAAGCCGGGGAGGAGTAAGTGGTATGTGACTAGGTTTAATTGTTTCAGTCTGGTGCCGTGCTACCCTGGGCTATATCCCAAACCCTCTCCTTCTTATGGAACCAGTGATCCAGATGAAACCTCGGAAGGCTTTCCTGAAAATGGAAACAAGCATGCACTGGAACGGAGTGAGTTCGGTAACAGGTAGACGGAGAGAATTTTGTTTGTTTTACACCCAGGAAAGGTATCAGCAACTGATGTGTTGGTTGCTATGGCAGTATGTCCTTTGGAAAGCATCCTATTTCCTGGATCTTCCTTTCTGTCTTCCCATTGTTCTGTAGGTGAAAACCAGCTGCAAGTCTCATGTACACTCTTAGTAGGGAGAAGGCACACCAGACTTTGGAGACAAAATGTGGTAATGACAGCAGCAAGAGTTTGCCGGCTAGTTGGTGGTGAGGAGACTTGGTGATGACACGTTCAGGACAGCCCTGCACAAAGCGGCGTACCTCCTGGGACTTGGTTTCCAGCACCGTTGTTGGAGAGGTAAGAGGGTGTGTGTTATTTTAGGGTCACCAGTGCCTAGGGAGGAGTGGACTAAGCTCCCATGAGGGTAGAACGGAGAGCGGCAGGTATGTAGTTGCATCCCTCATAGCAAGGTCCAATCGATGGGGCTGACAGTCAGTAATGACAGAAGGAAGGGTTCAAGCTCATTGGAGGGAATATCTGGGGATTGCAGCTGAGACTAGTCATCCACCTTCACATTTTTTAACCCTGGACGATAGGAGATGGCAAAGTGAAATGCGTGATGAATATGGCCCACAAGGATTGGGACAGGTAGATATGACTTGAACTGAGGAATATGGAGAGGCAGGTGCTGATGGTAAAACGGTTGGGTCGCAAGAGCTTGGCATAATTGTTGTACCAGAAAGTCGACGGGGTCCGGGATGTAAGTCGTACACACGTAAACGTGAGTTTTTTCTAACAAGGAGGCAATGAACATATGAACACAATAGTAAGGGCTGTTTACATAAAAGATAATCACTAGAGAAAAGGTAATACGCTGGAGAAACAGGTAATTCTGATGCTGGATGCTTGAGTAGCCATAACAGGTAAGACTCTAGAGTTACTGGCTAGAGTTAAGGCCAGACTGTGACTGGTGAGCTTCTGTGCAGTCCTGAATAAATTTAGTAGGCAGCTGACAATGTAGACAGTAGACAACAAGGCAGCACACTTGGTTTTGGAACAGAGCAACTGTATGCATTGTGTTCTCAGTAGAGCTAGCACACTCTCACATACATACTTGCAGTCATATTATGGTCACCATAGCAGTAATGATGGCTCAGGGGTGGTGGGCACCTGCAGGCTGTGGTTTTCATATTGTGTGTGTGTGATGAGCAGCTCCAGGGTTTGCACTGGGTCACTGCACACTTTTAGCAGAGTGCTTTCAAAACTCTCTCCTCTTCTCTCTCTCTGTGACGTGCAAATCGGAGGGAAATCAAAGACAGAGGAGGAAGAAGAGGGCTGGTGATGCTGTTCAGTGTCTCCAGTTGCTGTCTCCTCTGTAATTTTCGGAGCGCCAGAGGTATGAAGCGTGGAAAATAAGCTGTTTTAAAGAAGCAGAGCTGCTGGAGGCATGACTGCTTTTTTTTTTCCGAGGGGTTTCTATAAATTATTAAAGGGTTAGTTCACCCAAAAAATGACAATTCTGTCATTTACTCACCCTCAAGTGTTCAAAACTGGGAATGATTCAGAATTGGGATGATACGGCTAAAAACAATATGACATAATCATTTTACGTATTTACCATGAAATGTGTAGTGTTCTAATACTAGCATTAGACAAAGGATGGCTGTCTAATGACACCTTAAAAAAAAACACATTAAAATCATTGTGATATTACATAGACTTATTATTAAACTTATTATTACTGTGATATTCACAACGTCATTAGCATTAATTTATTTCTAAATTCATCCCTTACAGCAGCACTTGTCTAGCAAATCTGCTGTCTTAATACATTTCAAGATGACTGTCGGATGTTTAGCCATTGCATCATGTATTTATATAGCTTTCTGCTCTCATTATCTCCATTTTGTCTGTCATCTTTTGTGTTTTGTAGTCATACAGGGTTTGAATCAACACAAGGGTGAGTAAGTGATGACAGAATTTTCATTTTAGATGATCTATCCCTTTAATGCCTGTGGATGTGAATATCATGGCCTAGCCTGCATCAGTGACTGTGATTACATGTCCAAGGATAATCCCACATTATTCCCCAGATCTCAGTTCTCAAATCCTATTTATTCCCACTGATCGAGTCATTTTGGGGAATAAGCTGTTTATATGCCCTTTCAGTGTCCCTGTTATGAGTCAGCCCTTTATCCAGGAAGAATCTCCCTATTCACAGCACCGCACAATGCCAATGTTCATCTGAACCATCTGCTGTTCTTCTTTGCTCCTTTTTATTTTGCAGATAGATATATAGTTTGTCATGTTCATTGTGCTGAAAGGGGAAAATGTAAAACATCTTTGAGAGGACTGATTTTAAATGACCTGGTCATGTCAATGAGCTTCAGGCGTAAATGTTCAGAATGGCATTTAGAATCCTGAAATTTCCGTAATGTAAAAAAGCCATGATCTAAATGAGAGATTATTCAGATACTGATAGAAAATTATGATAGAAAATATTGCAGTCTGATGTGATCAGAATATAGATGTGCTCGTAAATTCATGCGCTTTGATTTTGTGTGTGTGTGTGTGTGTGTGTATGTGTATAAAATGTTTTCACCTCTTTCACCTCCAAAGACTTGATTGGGATTATGTGAAGAGACCGTGAGCATTTAAACCTAATGCATACGTCCAAACACACACTTTAAACACAAACACATACACACTTATTTCTCACACTGTTTACTCTACACACACACACACACACACACACACACACACACACAGACAATAGTACACTCAAACGCACACACTCAGAGGCATTTCATATCTTTTTCTTTGTTGTTTCATAAGGCATATTAAAAGTCAGTAGGTTAGAAATTGCACCAGAAAATCAGATATGAGGTCTGGTCTGTGGTACCTTCATTGTCTTTAACTGTTCTTTTTGCTACTTCTAGTCATCTTTCTATCTATCTATCTATCTAGTGCCCTCAGTTTTTTTTTTTAAATTGACTCCCCAATTCTGATTAAACCAATAGATTTCAGGAACCAAGGTATAAGATGACTATCTGATGGCACAGGTTTCTCAGTTGACTAACATTAATATTTACTGGGGAAGGACTCATGGAGAACTCAATTAATCATAAGGATCTCCGTTTGATAATCTTCCACTTTAGGAAGGGAACCTGGATTTCCATTACACTGGCATGCACAAGTTCCTGGCAAGGCGACGTAAGTTTGTTTATAGTTTATTTTCTGGCAGGTGTTATGGTTCCAAACATCAGGGCTGATGGATTGAGGGGGCACTGCAGTGGCGCCGCAAAAGGCAGACTTCTGTAGTTTGGTGTGGTCATCTGTCAGGTTTTACTGCTCTGGTAGGTGGATCCTGGAGTAAGAAGGGAGGCCTTTGTGAACGTCTATTCAGTTTGGTAAGAGCACTCAGAGATTTGCCTCTAGTGAAGACATCAGTTTACAACCCTCAGTCATCATTGTCGCCACTCCGGAGTCTCGTTCCATCATGTCTGCCCCGCCAGAGTCCTTAACCATCATGGCCACCACACTGGAGTTCCTGCATTTACTATTGCTGATTGTGCAACAAATGGTGAATGGTACCAGCATCAAAGGTTTTGGACCAATGATGTTGGCACAAGTGGCATTGAAAGTTAGCCGAGGTGGTGACATCCACTACAACTCCTCCAGAGGTGTCAGCCGTTCCAAGTTCTCTGGCCATGGCAGTCATTCTCAGTTCTTCGTCGCAACCACAGAGGTCGTTCTCTCACGTTTTGCCTGTCCTGTCATGACCAAAGAGTCTGTCTCGGAACTCTCAGCCTATCCTGTTGGTCACGGTGGTGTTCGTCCTTGCTGCTCCATCATGGTGGTTTTCTGCTCTGTCGTGGTCATCTCTAGCTTCGCCTGATCCACCGTGATGGTCTACTGCCAACTCCACTGTGGTGGTCTTCTGTTTGGCCTGTACCACCATGGTGGTTTCAAATTCTGCCTAATCTGCTTTGGTCGTCCAAGGCTTCACCTTGGAGGTCCTCAGCCCCTTCTGGTCTCCTGTGGTGGTCTTCTGCTCTACCCTGGATCTTCTGTCCCATCAGCATTGCTGTGGTGGTCATCAGCTGCACTGTGGAGATCTTCGGTCCCGTCTGCTCTGCTGTGGTTGTCCTCTGCTCCGCCTTGGGGTCTTCAGTCACATCAGCTCCATCCTGGCCACCTGTCTCCTCCTGTCCTGCTGGCTCTGCCCTGGCCATCTATTCAGCGGTTCTGTCCAGGCCTCCTTCCTGGCCTGCCTGCTTTGCTTGCTCCATTCAGACCTCCTGCTCTGCCAGCTCTGCCATGGTCTTCAGCTCCGCCTTGGTTTCTAGCTCTGCCCTGGTCACAGTTCCTCTAGCTCCACCTTGGCTCTCTGTTTCAACTCTGTCCTTGGACACTCTTCCACCTTACGGGCCTGGCATTCTGTTCCTCCCCCTGCTCTCCCCCAGTTAGTGGTAAGTTTAGCAAAAGCTTTGCATTTATTCAAGTAATGTTCTGTATTACCGCAAAAGGAATAGAATCATTTACTTTAAATGGGTCTGCTGGTTGATCCTCTTGAGCCAGAAGTTACATTTTACTTTGTATATATCCACTCCTGGTGAGCCAATTTCTACATCAAAGTCATGATACCAGGCTTCATAGTAGAGCCTGGCTGAGATGGGTGCAGTTCCAGGATTATGTAACGCATGAAGGTGGAACTCAGCTTGCTGGTTGGAAGGAGGCTTGCGTAAAAGATGTACGACCCACAGTTCAGTTCAGTGTCATCTTCAGGTCCTAAGGTTTTTACCAAACCCACCCATGATTTTAACTGAGAAGCAAACTTCTGGAATTCAACTGTTTCTCCACGCTGTACATTAGGGGTTTCTAAGGCTCCTTAAAGCTAGCTGGTGGGGGTGACCAAACTTCTCTTGGAGGGCCACCATGATATCAGTAAAGGGTTAAGCAAATTCAAACATCCATCTGCTATCAGCTTAGCCTCATATAACTTTAAGTGTTCTACAATTATTTAATATATATAGAGAGCTGATCCATCTGCAGGAAGCAGATTCTCCAAAAGTATTCTTTAAAACTCATCTGATCTGGCCAACTGAACTTGGGGATGGTAGAGGTAGGTCCTCTCTGCATATGCTCTGACAAAGCTTAAGGTAACCCAAAGTGCTAGGTGACTTCACTGAGCAGGCATGAACCCAATTTGGGGTAAGAAACTGGAAATTGTTCTCTGGTTGGTATGTAGATATGCCAGGTTGGTTTGAATTTGAAGTCTGCTTACAACTTAGTACAGTTCTCAGTGGTCAGGCCAAGGTGGAAGCTTAGACCACTCTTCATCATCAGCTGCTGTGGCCAACCCATTCTGGTCTATGTAGCAAGAAGGTCTGGATGGTGGTAGGAAGCCTTGTCATACTGGAGGACTGGACAACTGAGGTCTGGACAACTTTTACCAGTTCTTTAAACACTTATTTCAACTCCATCCGATAAGCATGAAGTTGTTGTGACTGCAGAAGCTGTGCACTCTGTAAATGCCTTGAATTTTATTATGGTATTTAAGCTTCGGGGTAACTATTCCGCTAGGCTGATGTGAAGAGTGAGGTAGGTTTTCACTGCACTTTGTATAACTGAAATTTGGTGTACCTGAAGAAATGAGGGCCAGGATGAGGAGAAGCTTCGCCATAGAGGTGGTCAGGATTGCCCCGTGATGACTGGAGAAGAGCCACATGGACAGGTTCCTCACAGGGAGGTGAGATAACATGTTCAGGTACAGGCCTCCCTCCTAAATACTGCACATTAAAATCTTGGAGATGGACTGATGGACATGTTCAACATCGTTTTCTGGTTGCTGTAATGATCTCCTCATCCGACTCCATGGTACTAAGAATGAACACTGCCTCGAAGGACAGTCGACCAATTGATGAGGAGACTGGAGCTTGTTTTCAATGTGTATTGATTATTAGTTTATTGGTTATGTAACTCAATCACCAAATTGCCAACGAATATCCAAATGACAGGTAGGCAAAATAATCTATCTATCTATCTATCTATCTATCTATTGTATTGTTCTGTTGTCCTGTTGTCATTCTATAGTCTCATTCATTCAGTCTGTCTGTCTGTAGTTCTCTCAATCGCTCTCATACGTAACATGTGGTGAGGGTTGGTGTTGATCCGTTTGAGGCGTGCAGTAATCATCCGCAGTGAGGGGCAGTCAGAGGTGTTTGGAGCTCAGCGAGGGGGAAATGAAGAGGTCTCACGCTCTCAGCAGCTGCATTCTGCGGCTGCAGGATTAGCTAATGCGATTAGCTGCGTTTCACAATCAGCCGCACTGAATGCATGTTGTAATTACTGCACCTCAATGAGAAAGGTGTGTGTGAAAGATTAATGCAGGTGAGTGGCAGGCTGTGATAGATACGCTTTGCTAACGTGCTCTCCTCAGCCAAGCGTGTGTGTTTGCGAATGGGACGGTATGGGACTGCAGCTCATCTGCGCATATGCGATCCAAACCCAAACATTGCAGATATGCCAAATGAGGTCTGAGCTGATGGT
The DNA here is from genome assembly GCF_022985175.1 of Labeo rohita. NCBI lineage: Eukaryota > Metazoa > Chordata > Actinopteri > Cypriniformes > Cyprinidae > Labeo > Labeo rohita. Next base: position 45,358,873 of record NC_066872.1, read on the forward strand.
TAGGTTAGTTCATATTTTTCATGGCAATGTTATGTTTTAATAACACCTAAGGATAAATCAACATTACTAGTTGGCATAATTACAATGTTAAATTATGTAACATGCTTTTTAACAAAATTTTTGTGGAGTGTAAAGCTCTGAGGCTCTTTCTGACTTTGTTATGTTGATATCATGAGACCAATAAGTTGTGATCTCATGAAAGCCAGGCAGAAACCAATAATACTGCACAGCCTCCCTGGGCATCAGTCATTATTTTCGCAAAATTCTGCTTTGGTGCCACTATGGATTTCAAATCTCTGTACTATTCTAGGACATAGTCTTTTGTCTTGTGAAATCGGCGCGACGTATTTCCACACAGGATTTCTCACAGCTTCAGTTCCATACTGAAAATCAATGGACATGCGGATTGACTCCAGCTGAATCGCTGCCCGTTCATTTAGCTCTGATTCAAGAGGTTTCTAGCTTTTTTCTTCACAGTTTTGAGTCTGCCTTCTGCTCGCATTTTCTTTTTGTCTGTGATGGAGCGACATCAGACGTGCGCAGCTGAGAGAGAATATTGGCCGTGAATTACAAGGTGGCGTGATTACAAAGGTAGAAGAGGCCAAAATAAAGAATAAAAGAGCTACAGAATTATGTGTGTAATAATTTAAAATGTTGGTGCATGATGAAGAAAATGCTTTGGATGTTATTTGATTAAATTTAAAATAATTAATTGTTGGAGGTTTATGCATTAATTTGATTAGCACTGTTTTTAATGATACATGTCTATCATAAAACACAGAATTTATACAGACAACAACATAGTTGCCAATTTAAAAAAAATAGAATATTTATTATTGTTAACATTTTAATAAATGATTACACTGCTGGGAGTTTCATCTGCATAATGTTTAATTTCGCCTCAAATAATAAAACCGACTGGCAAATTAAATATAAAAAAAGTAAAGCTACTCAACACGGTTTCTCTGAAACATCAAGCTGATTGTTGTCCCGAAAACATATCAGTTTGTTTTCTAGCAAAACAAAGATTTATTCTGATCGCTTTCCATAGAAAGTTGAAACGTTTCTGTCTAACAGACGTCTTTCCTCTTTCAGATCTTCATTCCCTTCCTTTCGTCAGTGAGCCGCCAGGAGGCCAATAGCCAACCGCTAACGTTTGATTGAATTATCCCTCAACATGATGTGGCAGTAAACTGTTATTCCTCCATCTTACCAGCCCTCTGCTGTCTCGCCCCTGAGCGACGACTTTCATCCTCTCTCATTTCTCTGCTGTCATACACATACTGGCACTCGTCTGCCGGCGCGATGGTTTCGGCCTTTTGCTCATTTACAGCTCTGTATTCCCGACAGGCCGTCTGATTCCTGAGGGGAGGCCTGTGGAGGACGCTCTGTTGAATTTACAGCCGTATATAAATATATATGAACGTGCGGCTCTCTCAGATTGAAAACATATACCTGCGACGATTGCCTGCTATGAAGTTCATTTCAGGGGTAATGCTGTTTTTCCTCCCCATCTCGTCTGCTCCTTCAAAGAACGCATCCTATTTTAAGTCATGAGAGATATATGGAAAGGAACAGGGTAAATATTTGAGTGTATCGCAGGCTTCATTTCTTGAATTAGTTCTGTTGGTTTTCTTCGTCTGGCTTCTCCGCTGGTAAGTTCATTCTAGTCCAAGCTACTTGAGGAGAGGATGCTTTTTCACTCGTATTTACGTTGCAGATGCATGTCTGGAAATGAGAACAATGCAAGCTGCTTGTTGAACATGATTTCTGCAGAGACGAGTTGCAAGGAAAAATATATTATCGGGTAACTGGCAAATTATGTTGTCAGAAGCAGTTCAGTTACACATATGAAGCCAAAATGCGTAATGTAAACCATACTGAACCTCCACAGGAAGCCCTGACCCATGCATGCATGTCCGAGTTCAGAAAACAGCTTTAACACCAACCAAAGAATCATCAGACAAAGCTATTATGAAAATCCCACAAGACCACTTACACTGCAAGGTATGTAAAAATCCACCCAGTGGGTTTGGAGCATGGCTTTTGAGAAACCTCATGCCATTTGTTAGTCCTGTTCAACAAATGTAAAGCTCAAAAATATCAAGCTGAGTGTTTTACTAGCAACACAAACACTCATTCTGATCACCTTATGTGGAAAAGTGAAACGTCTCTTTCTAATACACTTCGTTTCCCCTTTCAGATCTTCATTGTGCATGTCGTCAGCGAGTCGCCTGGAGACCGATAGACAACCGCTAATGTTTGATTGAACAGCTTTAACACCAACCAAAGAACGATCAGACAGAATTAAGTCTGCACCAAAAGCTCTATTATGGAAATCCCACAAGCCACTTTCACTACAAGGTATGTAAAACAACCATAGCAGGTTACTTTTTTACATGACATCGGATGAACAAAAACCTGGGCATCCTGACTCTAGAAAATGCATTAGTCCATTCCGCGAGTTTGAAGCATGACATTTCTGTTGCCATTTTTCAGTCCGATATGCATCAGGCGGTCTGTGGTTGTGCCATCTGAGGCTGCGACTGCAGTATGTTTGACTCAGACACGCGCGTGTGTCATAGCTGCAGGCCACCTGCACAGTCATCCTGACTCTAGAGCATCATTACACACTCATTACACACCTGCGAACAGAGTGCAGGTCAGAGAGCATGCGGTCATCTCACATGAAAGCTGCTCGTCTGTCTAGGGCCAGAAATCTTTGCACTCCCGTCCTACGCAGCGCTGAAGTGGACGGTCTAATGCAGCTCCTCTCACCGCCTTCATTTTGTCAATTTGATCAAAATCTTGGGCTAAAATAAAACTAAATCAACTGTGACTGTTCTGTCAAACTAAAGCCTGAAGGTCTACTGGAATAGAAGAGAATCTTTATTTTAAAATAGATAGTTCAGACTCCACATTCTGATTGGATGAGTCATGTTTGTGAGTTGTGACTGCATTAAATTGCCTTTATGTTATGCTTTATATAAGTAAAACTGGTGAAATTAGTTTCTGAGTGGTGAACAAACTTTTTCAAAGAACAGTTTTACTTGGGATTACTGACATTGTTACTAAGCCAGCGGGACAGAACATGTTTTGAGGAGGGGTAGTTAACAGGATTAACAGAAGCGTTGCCTCCCCCTTGTGTTTGATCAAAAATGTACTTACACTCTTCGCAGTGTATAGAGAACAATTTGTTTCCATGTCTTAAAAGTGTTTTAATTTCAAGTAAATTTCATGCAAAATGCGAAGCAATGCAAATATATATCTAACATCGCATTCTAAGTGTTTATATATAAGATCTGTAGTATGGTCGTGGAACGGTGACTTTTTCCCAAAAGGTCACAACTATAGTGTAAATAATAAATTACTCTTACAAATAAAATGTGCAACATATTTTAAACTATTAGCATTGTCAACAGCGCATTGATTGGTGTCACCTTTTTCACTTCAAGCTGGTGCTTTGAGTTTGTGATCTATATGCACTTAAAAAATATCGCTTTAGGTTTGTTTTATTATTAGCCCAGCTGGGGCGGAGTGTGTTGTGCTTTATCTATTATTCCGACAGGTTTAGTTTAGTCCCTCAGGCTGAAAGCTAACATCATGTAAACACACACACACACACACACCGCCACGGCCAAACGACACATGTATGTTTGCATATGATACAGGGAATCCAAACCTCACTCTGCTTTACGTACATAGGTGTATGTGCCCGTGTGTGTCATCACTAAAGGCTGTAGAGATGAATTATGGATTTGTGTGATGAGCAGCCTCTGGGAGATGTGTTATTCCAGCGTGTCAGGAAATAGAGTGGGTGGACGGGATTCTGATTAGAGCCGGAGCTAAGATAGAGAGACAGATCTATGGTTTCTATATCCGTCCCTGAACAGAGAGAGATGTGCCTTATCATAGACACCGACAGACACCCTGTACACTCCACTCAGTCCGTATCAGTCAGCTGAGGACCACACAAACACACACACACACACTCACACACACATGCGTGGTGATAGCACCCATTTATCAAGCGCTGACAACTCGCATTGAGCGCAGCAGGACTGAGCGCTTTCTCTTTATTTTTGTCCGATGTCTCCATCGTGTCATTGTCAAAGGGTCTGAGCTCTAGGTAATATGCTGAGTCTGTTCTTGAGCCTGATCCGTCGCTTCGTGAAAAACTGTGGTAAGTTACGTAAATGCATAAAAGGAGACAGATTGGCTCTTTTTTCGTTCTCAATTTTCTGCCGCTTGATTAAACTTGCTGCAGGATCAATCCAGCGCTGAATCTCAAATCAATTTTGATAGCGCCTGGTAAAAAAAAACGAGCTGCGTACTCGCACCCTAAAACACATCAACCTGTGGGAGGCTGATTGTGTTACAGAGAAATAGAAACCCAGTCATCACTGAGATGGCAGAAATATCTCTCAGTACCTTTAACCTGGTTTCTCGTGAGTCTGTAAGGCTTTGGTTTTTAGTAGCGTTTGATAAGGCATTTGGCCAAATCTGCAAAAAAAGTATTGAAGAAATAGTTCACCTAAAAAAAAAATGCTGCAAATGTGCTCACTCTTAGGCCATCCAAGATGTAGATGAGTTTGTTTCTTCATCTGAGCGGATTTGGAAAAATTAAGCATTACATCACTTGATCACCAATGGATCCTCTGCAATGAATGGGTGCATCAGAATGAGTCCAAACAGCTGATTAAAACATCACAATAATCTACAAGTAATCCACACCACTCCAGTCCATCAGTTAACATCTTGTGAGGTCCAAAACTATGTGTTTTTAAACAAATCAAAGTCAAACCATTGCTAAAATATGAGTCAATAATTCATAATATTACTTTCTCTAGTGAAAAAGTCATCTGACCCGAATCAGGAGAGAAATGATCACAGTTCAACAGGTCTCAATGCATACTTTTATTTTTAGGAGCACTTGTTAAAATAACCAATCAAATGAAATCAATATTAACTTGTTAAAATTAATTTGTACTACAGAGGTGACACGGACATACTCAAAAGTAGCTATAAGTGTATTTTCAGACATTTAATGAGCCTCAGAGGTGGCATGAGTGCAGTTAAATTCATACATTCATGTTAAGATTAATGTTTTAAATATATACATTTTAATATAGAATTATTTAAATAACTGATACAGTACTTTAAAGGAAACTAAAACTACCAGTAGGTGGCAGCAAGTCACTGAGTTTATTACTGAATCATTCATTCATTTGATTTGTTCGAACGGAATAAAGCAAGTGACTTTATGAATGGGAAATTGAATCATTGAGTCATAAGATTCGTTTAAAAACTCATGTTCATTCGTAAAATCGAGCAAAATCAGGCAATACTGTTTTAGTCAGACAGTCACTTAATATTAACTTCTTGTTTAGTGAACTGTTGTATTAAATCAATATCTCATTTACAACCTCAACAATCGTTAAAAGCTGTGACTCATCTTAGTTCATTGCAATCTCACAAAGTTCCATTATAATCAACAAAGCTCCTTACACCAAGATGCTGATTGGGTCAGTCGCGCTGGTGCTCCTAAATATTTTTTCGTAGTTGCACGCAGTAGTTTTTGGTCGCAAATGCGACTGAAATGTTCACACTGTAGAGCCCTGTTCAAGAGCTTTTTCATTACATTTCATAGTGTTATTATGAATTATGGATGGTATTTTGGCCGGAAACAACCACTGAAATTAATGATGGGTTTATTTCTTACAAACATGCAGCTTTTGGCTTCACAAGTTGTTAACTGATGGACTGGAGTGGTGTGGATTACTTGTGGATTATTGTGATTATTATCTGATTGTAGGATTGATGTGGATTATTAGCTGTTTGGGCTCATTCTGACGGCACCCATTCACTGCAGAGGATCCATTGGTGAGCAGGTGAATGTTAAATTTCTCCAAATCAGTTTCAATAAAGAAACAAACTCATCTACATCTTGGATGTCCTGAGGGCGAGCACATTTTCATCAAATGTTCATTTTTCAGTGAACTATTCCTTTAAACTTTTCCATGTACCTTGTTCTGTATTCAGATCACGTTAAAAGCAAGCCAGCTAAAACCCGATACAGAAATACCCTAAATAATAAGATTGTATTTTTGCTGGTGCACAAGAAACATTGCTGTAATTTTGTTTTAGAAACTAGACGGCATCCCAAACAGCAGCTCAGGAAAATCCCGCATTCTTTATTCTCGCAGCGTAGCCTTTATTCAATCCATCACATACTATCAGCTCAGAAATCATTGGCCACCTTCATCAGACCTACAGATCTCATTTTCCTGTCGTATTTTCCGCATTCACAGAGCCGGGTCGCTCCAAATCATTTCAACAGACCCTCGGGCCACATAACGCAGAGAGGAGGGTGGAAAAATAAGGATTTCTACAAGCAATGCATATATTATACATTATAAAGGTGTTTTGGAGGCATTTACAGTTTATATACACCACGTCGTGTGTTGCAAATGATATTACCTACAGTAATTCGAGCCTATTCGTATTTACTTCTTTAGGTATTATAGTCCATTAAAATACACAGTGGTTTAAATGCTGTTATGGATTATACTAAAACCGTTTGCAACCTCAGGGTTTGTGAGATTTTATAGAGGCTGAAGTCTTAATAAATCATGTGTTTTACATGCAGTAAATCAAATCTCTACCGTTCATTTGAAAAGCAAGGTTAGGGCTCAAAGGTAAGGATTTTTTGGTCTAGTCAGACAATGATAAAATAAGAACACATAAACAAATAGAACGTTTTCTCCCAACTGTTTACGTTGACTTAAGACAAACCCAATATAACAAGCAGTTAAGATTTGTGATGTGTAGTATATATCGCTTTATAGGAGTGTATTGTATGTATGCAATAGATAAAATATAGTTTACTTTTGACCCGTACTTTGTTTTCTGTGCTGTTTGTGTTCAGTTGAAATAGAGTCAGCGCAGTTTGAAACAGAGAAGGCCGTTAATGATTGAGACGTGCGCGTATGTGTACGGCGAGCATCCAACCGTGCCGCTGTTTTTCTCGCTCTTTCATATTTTATGAAAAACGAGCCCCTCGTAGCGGGGGAGAATCTTTGACAACGCTCCTTTTGTTTGTGCGCTTTTATTTGTGTCTGTGCGAGTCGTGATCTTTCTTTACCAACATATAGATCTCTGGTTACTATGGTGATGAGTCTCCCATTAGCTGATGATGATGATGATGATAGAGGTGATGATGTCATAAAAGCAGCATCTTCAGGGTCCTACAGAACCTATTCAGAACTCTTACATACTCTTCAGAATTACTTCTACACACCGACCTACAGTAGTGAGCCTAAACAAGCAGATCCCTTCTTAGGCAGCAACGTAACTGAGATTGAACCTGTTAAGTGAGTGATAAGTGCTGCACATAACACAAATAGTGTGAAGCAAGCAGAAAGCTTGACTCAGAATTGGTTTGTTGACATGTTGCCAAGCTAATAAAGTGCTACTCTAACCAAGGTTATTGTTTACTAAAATATATAGTTATTTACTACACATATTTTAAAAAAAATGTCACAGTTAATAGATCTTAAACTAAAATCAAAATGAAACGGAAAATATGAAAAATAAAAACTATTTTAAAATGTAAAATACAACTATAATAGTATCTCTAAAACAGTAAAATAACTAAAATTAAAACTATATAGACATATTTACTAAAACAATAAAATAACTAATAAAATACAATAATCCAAAAATTAAAAATACCAAAAAAAAAAAAAAAATAAATAAAAAACAAGGTTATTGTATTAAAACTAAAACCATAAAAAAAATGTTAACTGAAATAAAATATTAAAAAAATGCAAACTTATTTGATTTCAGCTAGTTGCTAAAGAAACATTTCTCATTTGTATTTAATTTAACTAAAAGTGAAATTTAAAAAAAAATTAAAATGATACTGATTTAGTAGACTTATTAAAAAAACAACTAATAACAAAATGAAAAATGGAAAATATAAAAAAATAAATTAAATATATTAAGTAAAGTATATTATTACCTGTATTATTACAATTTAAAAAACATTTGTGAAAATTATTCAATTATTAACTTCTACATGCAGCTAACTAGATATATTTTTGATTTTTTTTAGACACTTATAGTGACTCTCTTCACCATGCACAAAATTTGTAAATAGATGAAATTCCTCTATTTCATGCTGTATGTTTCTTTCTCCTTGAATGTCTTATTCTTCTGGACATGTCATGTTGTGGTGAAGTCAAGTAAAATGGGTTGCGGACAGACTTCATGTTAAATTTGATCTGCTGTCTGCTGTGTGTTAAATGGTTTTGGATTTTGCCGGAGTCAGCAGATACTCTCGCAGCCGTAGGTGTGTGTGTGTGCGATACTGTATGCAGGACTTTGTATACTGACTTAAACACTAATGACTAATGACTCGTGACTGGTTCCTCTTTAGTCTTAATTACTCTACACTTGCATTTACAGACACACTGCAGTGACACCTTAATGAGATGTTGCTAGGATGCAAAAATGTTGATTAATTAAGAAGACAGAAGCACAGAGGTCATACTGTCTTGAAGTTTCTTGTCTTTCTGTCTTTGTTTCATTTTTCATGTTTTGTCCGCTCATATTTTCGACTAATTTAAAACTGGGTCAGGCAAAGACTTTGGTAGACTGAGCATCAGTTACACTCACATAAAGAGTAACCAAGACAGAAAGAAGTTTCTCCTTGACATTTCAAACCTAATTAAAGGAGAAAACGAAGTGATCCAAGAGAGGTCAGCAACTCATTACAATCACACACATGCGCGTGTTTGTTTTCCTGTCTTGGTGGGGACTTTCCGTCCAGTTCTTTGTTCACGAGTTTGTCTGTAAGCTATTTATATACTATTGGTCCATAGTTTGAAATAATTATGATTTTGTAATGTTTTTAAAAGTCTGTTTTGCTCACCAAGGCTGCATTTTTGATGAAAAATACAGTAAAATTGTGAGATCTGAAATAACTCTTTTCTATGTGAATAAATAGTAAAATGTAATTTCTTTCTATGATCAAAGCTGAAATTTCAGTGTCATTACTCCAGTCTTCAGTATCACATGATCCTTCAGAAACATTTCTGATTATTATATTAATATTTTTGTGGAAACTGTGATGCACTGCCGTTCACGTTTAGGGTAAGATGTAGAAAAAAGAAAATAAATTAATACTTTTGTTTATCAAAGATGCATTCAATTAATCAAGAGTGACAGTAAAGAGAAAAAAAAGTTACAAATGCTGCTCTTTTGAACTTTCTATTCATTAAAGAATGTTTTCACAAAAATATTAAGTGACAAAGACTTTTCAAAATAGATAATATTAAGAACCATTATTATTAATTGAGCACCAATAATAATTGAGCAGCAAATCAGCATATCAGAATGATTTCTGAAGGATCATGTGACACTGAAGCCTGGAGTAATGATGCTGAAAATTCAGCTTTGCATCTCAGAAATAAATTACATTTTACAACATATTCACATAGAAGACATTAATAAAATAATAACATTTGAGCTGTAGTGTAAGTAAAGGCCTGTTCACACCAAGGACTAAGGATAACTATAACTATAAAGTTTTAATAACCATTCTAATTCTGTGAGATTCGGGATGTCCAAAACACAAGTATAACAGTAACAGCACAGAGAAAAGGTATCGCTGTCAGATTGAAAAGCGTTGCCAGATTTAGCTCACTTGTGGAGATAAATCTGTCCTCATACGTGAATAAACCCTCATACTCACCTTACCGGAGCCTTTTAACCCCATTAAGTGTGTATGTGTTTCGTGAATGTAAGTTGGCAGCCATCAGGAGCGTATCATACACTGTTCATTCACCGAACGCTCATTTAGCAGCAAGAGAAACCGTTCCTCCTCCTCTGCTCTCTAAAACGAGAATCTGACGTTCACACTGTCTTTTCTTCAACACAAAACCCCATCCGCGTCATTCACTGATGCACACACACTAAATTTAGACGCATGAACAAGCAGGGAGCTCAATTGCAAAGAATAATCCATATTTAGACCAACACATTTATATTTACCTGCATGTTTGCTCTCATTTCATGTCTTTTATAATCTATTTACTGCTGTGAAAATGGCTTTCATGCATATTTAATTTGCATAATGTCACATGCACGTGATTATAACGGTGCTAATGAGTGCTATTTGCCATTGCAAGTATCTCTACTACAGTTGCTTATACTAACACTGAGCATTAAAGTTTGTTTTCCTAACTCAGGGTAAGTTTTCCTTTTCTCTTATCGCATCTCTGTCTGGTTTCTTTGCCGCATCAATAAGATTGAATATCTCTAGCCTTGTGAGCTGAATGAGGATTTCTCTGGTGAACTGAAGTAAGAGTGTGCATGTTTGTGTACGTGATTTGTTGTGTTGGACTGCGATTGACAGCTGTCTGAATTGTGCACACAGGCTGCAGGTGTTCCCTGACCATCAGTGTGTGTGAAGTGACCTGTGGGTGTGTTTTTGCTGTGCCGCGTGTCCTGCAGCATTTCCATCAGGGCGGCAATGGGAGGAACATGTCACTACAAGCTCCTCAATCTACTGCTGTCACAAAAATCAATACTGCCCGACACACACACAAACACACACATTCAGGAGAACATCTCAATTGCTCTACAAATATAAAGGTGTCTACAGGAGAGGAAGACAAAATGGTAAAAATGATCTTAATTTAAGCTTAGTTTTGTTAAGAAATAAATCCGTTCATGGTTTCCATGTTTTATGGGGACTCTCTATAGACATAATGGTTTTTACACTGCACAAACTGTATTTTCTGTTCCCTTATCCTAAACCTACCCCTCAAACAAAACTTTCTGCATTTTTAGATTTTCAAAAACTTTATTCTGTATGATTTAGTAGTTCGGTTTTTCCCTGGGACCAAAAAATGTCCCCACAAGGTGGAAATTTACTGGTATTGCTATCCTTGTGGTGACATTTGGTCCCCGTACTCACTTGTGTGTATAAAAGTTTAGCATACAGTATGATGCATTTTCAATGAAATTTTTTACTTGATTTTACAGATACTACAGCAGATTTCGCAGTCCTTAATTCAGCCAATCAGTAAGCAGATTACAGAGTCCGCAGCTACGTCACACTTCAAGTACTATGTGAAGTAAGAATAAATGCATTTCAAATCATAATAGTACGCTGAAAGACTGCATCTGAAATCGCATACAATAGGTATTTCTTTTAAATAAGTAATTATTCATATTAGCAATATTTCAGCAAATTTTCATGGGCAAAAAAGAGTCATTCTCTATTGTCAGTAGCCTAGTGATATGTGAGGTCACTTCACTTCAAACCAAGCAGCTCTTTGTTGGTGAATGTAGCAAATTTGTTTAAACGACTAAATCTGTATAGGGAACTGTTTCACTTTCACACAAAATTCCAAAAAGAAAAAGTACCAAAATCTCAATTTCAATCCAATCCAATTTAAATGACAGTATTTTGCCCCAGAAATTTGGTAAAATACTGTAAATGTGGCCGTACGTTTACTTTGCGGCCACTAAAAAGTACATTGGATATAGAGTGAATGTACTGTATGTAGTATGAACGTAATCCACACATGCTACAATCGTCATGTTGTCAATGTACCATGATCTGCTGTACCGGCATCAGAGGTGTCACTTCAGTGCCATTCACAAATCCTCTGCCGTTGCCTCATGGGATAGAAAAGTGTCCATCAGATGCACACGACAGGATATCACCAGAAATAGTAAGTCATATGGGTACTGTTTTATGAATACGGCAAATTTGGACATGCTACTTTTTTACATAATGTTTTTCATTTACACTGAAAAAAAATTGGTATAGAAACAATTTTGCTTAGAAATTGCTAGTAAATGTCAATTAATTACAAAGAAACACCAAATAAATATGAAATTTTTGAAGTCGAAAGACTAGTATTTTCTTGTAAAACATGCTCTAATAAACTTTGATATAGGAGGGAAGTATGCAATTTCAGATGCAGCCTAACTGTGCTTTTTCGACGAGTATTACCTACAACCAGAGAGAATTGTGTGATTTGTTTATTTCAACTTATTTGGTTGTGAATATGTGAGGGTGAATGCATGGGAGCTTAAAAATAACCAATAAAGTAGTACATTTGGTTAGATGCAAATGCTTACTACTTTGCCATCAACAGCGAAATGGATAGTAGAAGTATGCAAATTAGCATGCATATCTTCTCTCTTAGAAACATGATGACTTTTTTCATTAGATAATTGGATTTAGTAAATCGTTTTGTGGTAGAAGATTCAGAATTTATTTCATATTACATTATACAACACTTTGTGTATGTTTATGCATCTGTAATTCTGCTTAATAACAGTAAACAACAGGCTACACAGAAGGAGCAACTTTGAAGAGTGAAAATTTGAACCACTCTACTAACAATAATTAATCATTTAGTTTGCAATGCAATGTGGAAGAACAGCTCTTGTTTATGTTCCAAACATGTGATTGTGTGTGTGTGTATGTGTGGAAAAAGTATTGTGTGTTATGAAATACTTGAATTCAGAGTTTTCTTCCCGCAGTAAAGTGAGTGTGGAAGAATTCATCCATTATGAATGTCTCAGAGAAACACTGTCACCTGGACTGAGCTACTCAAACACCGGCGCTCCTGAGCAGCAGGTCTGGAGCAGGTGAGTATGTGGGCATGTGTGTCGGTGTGTGCGAGATGACAGTCTCTCTGCCTTCAGGAGAGACATCCTACCTCACTTTTTCACGCAGCTGATTTTCCCTTGTTAATAAGAGGTTTTTATGACATGCACATTTTACAATATCTCAAGAGTTAACAAGCACATTTGTGCATGCGTGTGTGTGTGTGTGCGATTCTAACACAATGATGTGCGAGCGGTGACATTGTGAAGGGCACACCGAGGCTTGGGTAACATCCAGTTTGGAATATTCAGTCCCTTTGGGTTTATTAAGCACAAACACTCACACATGAATCTCTCTGCTGTTCTCGCTCGTAAACCTCTCACAAAAGATGCATAAAAAGCACATTTGTGGAGAGAGGCCAATTATTAGTTACACAATACATTCTCACTTTCCTACTTAAATGGTTGCATGTTCTTTAATATAGTTTATGCTTAGTTCATGTGTTATTTGCATAAAATACACCTTATGTAACAGCTCTGTATTCAGAGAGTCAAGCAGCATTTGTAACTGAACAGTTTGAAATGTTGCATAAACATAAGCCATTAGTATTAGTAGTAATACAAATATTTTTATTTAAAGTAAAAAATAAATATTTTAATGTTATTTTAGTAGCATTGATATACTATTATATTTTTTGTTAATATTTTGAATTAAATTAAATTTTATATTTTCTTTTTTGCGTTTGCAAAATGAAATAAGTTTTCTATTTTAAAATAGTTTCATATTTTGATTTTGATTTAAAGTTTATTTATTTAAAATAATTTTAGTTACTGATCATTCTGTTTTAATAGAATTTTAATAGAATTAAAATTGTTTCTGTATTTCAGGTATCACACACTTAAAGAATCAAGAATCAAGATCAGATCAAGATCTACACTTTTGAAAGGTAAGAAATAATCCAGCTCATTTCTAAAAACTAGTCCTTTTGTTTCATTTACCCATTAAAAAAAGAAACAGTTTTCTCTATTTGATTACTTGTCGCTATTGTCCGCTGTGGCGTATTACATTCTCTAACATGTTTTAATAAAGCCATACGTAGGCACACATTGCTGTTGATTAAGTTTTTATGTAATTAAGGTATATTAATTATAGGGTGTTTTGGGTATTGCAATTCATGTGTCCCAGTTTTCTGCACCTTAATTGAGATTAATGTTCATGCTACATAATGTCCCGGGTCTGGGGTTTCCCTGCATGTTGAAGATGACTGTGACAAATATTCATGAGCTCTTGGACGTGCTGCATTACGTTTTTGCAGCTAAAGCACCCGTACAGATGGTTCCTGGCTCATTTAGAGTCAGACATGTCTGAAACGGACAGTCGAGAAGCGCTTAGACTGACTCATTGAGTTGAGGAGTCATTAACTTCTCAGACTGATGCAGTCCAATCCACGAACAAATCGCTTGGTGAACCAAACCAACCAATTCACTGACTCCAAAAGAATGACTTTTTCTATTGGATAGCAGGATGATGATTAGAGTTCAGATCGAGACTGTCTTGGGAAATCTTAAGCACAGTTTGAGATCATTAAAACCATAAATAGTAAACATCTCATTGAACATGGGATCTCATCTGCGATTTGTCTTCTAATGTAACTCGTCTGCCAGGAATGTGCTCAGAAATGCTGCATGGTCTTTTGGCGAACGTGAGGAATTTGATATTGGGAATGCTGGGCTCTTGTTAATGTCAGCGCTGAAGTGTTTTTACTGGAGCTGAAACATGTGACCGTGGTTGGCCGGGCTTCTGCAGCCGCGGGACTTTAAATGACGCGGGTCGGCTGTTTTCTTTCAGGTAGTGTTGCTGTTTTGTGTAAACACTGTTTCAAAGCGCCGCGCGCTTGACGCTTTGGTGAACGAATGTTCCAGGTTCAATGCAACTTAAGCCGTGGCGTAATGTTCATTTCTAAAAACAAATTTGTTTACAGCATTCCCACCGCTAAAAAAGATGATTTAGACACTTTGCAGCTCAAATAACACACTTTGTTTTGTATGGAACAATTATTGTAAGTGCTTGAAGCTGCACGTTTGAGCTTTTAAGCATCTTGCATTAATCAAAATGCATTTGTTCTGTGTTTTTAGAAACCGAGTGACAAGCTGAAGTCATTTTCTCTGGTAATCAAGAGATTGAAGGGTTTTTAAACCCTTGAAGAGCCGTGGTGCAGTTCTCACATGTAATGGCGGTAAATCTTCTTTGCACAGGGCTCAATCTGAGTGGCTCGACGCAGCTGTTTGGATAAATCTGGACGGAATATTAAAGCGCAGTTTAAAATTCTGTACATTAATCTCTCTTTCAGCGCTGATGTAAGCAGCCGCGCTGCGGGGATAAATATAATCTAATAACGCAGTGGCTTTTACAGTTATTCAAATGAAACCAATTAAAAAGCCTGCGTCTGCGCAGACCGCGTCCCTTGAGTGCGAGTTTACACAAGGTTTAGATCCGACGACTACCACCTAACAGATCACAACCGTCTGTTTCTCTTTCAGCCTCTCTCTCTGGGACGGAGAGATTGAGGAATCGTTTAAGAAGGTTGCTGGACCTTGAGACGGAAATATGTTGCATCTATAAACAATCTGTCATGATACATGCACAAACACGCACAAACTCTTTACACAAATGCATTAGCCAGGGCAAAACTGGATCGTTTTTTATAGTGCGTCATTTGTAGTGCGTCATTCTTAAAGTGCACTATTATCCGTAATAAATGACTTATAAAATCAATCTCTTCCTTGTTAACTTGAGCTTTTGTTTCGATTAATGCATAGAAATTTGTCAGTGCTTTGGTTTCTTGGTTTCATGCTTATTAGTCCAATCTGATTTTCACATTCAATTAGGCAGACAAATTGTTTGCTGCATTTACCCCTAAAATAAACACATTTTTCTGAATAAATACAAGATTTATGTTATGTACAAATGCTTTTTCCCATAAAGGACATTCCTGTATGTACCCAATGGGAGGTTTGTCAGATTTAACTCGCTTTTGAGGACAAATTTCTCCCTGAAGTCTTAGAAAGCAGACACAAACATGTGAGCATAATGGTTTGTGTTGCTCAGATTAATGCAGACCGCGTCCTGTGAGAAACTTTATATTGTCTTTAACCCTCAGAGGTATTTCAGCGTGTTTGTGTGTGCTGATATTTGCACGAGTCCCCTTGAGAGCGCCTGCCGTGTGCGTGTTGACAGCCGTTCAATGCTTTGTAAATCCCAAACCAAACCTTCCGACGTGGCGCTTGCGCTCATATCGTGCTGTGTGTCACAATTACATGTTAGTTACTCTGAACCACTTCTGAAAAATAAATACATAAATACTGGACCTGAGTGCTTTTCATGATGTTCGGTCGCATTGGCGGTTTGTATCGTCCAATTTGCGAACAAATGATTCTTACGAGTCAGTTCTTTGTAATGAATCTTTCAGAAACACTCAGTCTGAATCAATTCAGTGACTCGCTGTGAATCAGAACAAAAAAATCATCAGTAGATTCGGAAACATTAAATTCCTCATTTCCCGGCCCTAGCCTTTATATTTCACACACACATACAGATACAGCCCATTTTATCACTCAATTAAAACTGCCCTCGTTGACTTTCCTCTTGAGGAGCGGCTCGCATGGTGAGGTGAGCGAAGTCAATGCAACGCCTGGAATAATTAAATAGGAGTATTCTCATCACTCACGCGAAAGAATTGTCAGAGGTCATTCGGTTTCCCCACCTCACATGTATATAATAACCAGCAGGGTTTGTGTTGCTTAAAAGACTTATATTCTGTACTTTAAAATAGGCTTGTGTTTTGCGCACTATGCATTAACACGAATAACACATCACTCAGAAATTGCTAGTAATTTCCCTGAACAATTACAAAGTAACACATTGAATTAAACATGACATTTTATAGTAGATAAACTGAAATAGTATTCTCCTGTAAAACACACAAGATAGTTGTGTGAAAAAAATGAAAAATGAAAAATGTGACAAAAATGAAAAGTCTGTCATAATTTATTCACCCTGAAGTTTATCCAGACCTGTATGAGTTTCTTTCTTCTGTTGAACACAGAAGAAGATATTCTGAAGAATGTTGGTAACCAAGCAGTTGACGGTAGCCAATGACTTCTGACTTCTAATTTTTTTCTGGAAAAAAATACTATGGATTACTAATAGGTTTGGATAAACTTGAAAGTGAGTAAGCGGTGACAGATTTTTCATTTTTGAGGGAACTGTCAATTAAACAGACAGTTTGCTACTGTACCTTTAAGAGTTATATATGCAAATAAGCCCTTTTATTACTCTCTAACCTGTTTCAGCAGGTCAAGTGGCTGAATATGCAATAGTTCTTGATATGCAAATATGGGCGGTCATATGCTAATGAGCCATAGGTTGATGTTCTGGATGGACTGGGGAGGATTTTTGTGTTTGGAATGTTACAATGTATTAAATACTCTAGTACATTTAGAATGTTTCTATTTTTAGAAAAGAACGAAAATCATCCTTTGATCCATTATTCCATTATCCCACCCAAATGGCTTGCGAAGAAAACCATTGTCTTGTTTTCAGCATGGGAACATTTGCGGGTTAATGAGGTGACTTTGGGCTTCATTAGCATTTTGCATGTCACAACAGTGGTGCAGTTTTCAGTGCAGGGCATCACCATGGCAACATCTGCTCTGGGCCAGGTTATGGGATGCGGTATAATTGTTAAAGCAATGCGCTGGTAACTAGAAGGTTGATGGTTTGACCCTGTGAGGGCCGAGCCATCGCCACTGTGCCCTTGATCAAAACCCTTCACCTTGGTAGAAACCTTCACGACACTCTGTATGGTGATATCGCATGCTGCTTTATGATGACATGCCTGGGCGAGTGGCGATAAATAAAGATGGAAACTCTTCACTTGACCATGAAATCCATTAAGAAAGATGTTAGTCTAAATGATAGCCTGAAGTCCTTGACATCTGTCCATGACACAGCTGGTGCTTCTCCAAACACGAAGTAGTTAAATGACAGTTCACTCGACTCGCATTTGTGCTAACGATTTAGTAAAGCAATCTCAGAAAGATTATTGTTATTAGTAAACAGGCTTATGTTCAGTTCATCACACAATGCATGAACATTAACAACGTCCTACAGGTTTGTAAATGTAAATTAAGGTTTTTTTTTTTGCACAACGAAAAGTCATAATTTTACGATTTTTAATGTTTTTGAAAGAAGTATTGAATTGATTATAAATTTAAATAAGTAAAATCTAATTTATTGCTATGATGTAAAGCTGAATTTTCAGCATCATTACTTCAGTGTTACATGATCCTCATAATCATCATAATCATAATCAACATGTTGAAAACAGTTTCTGAAGGATCATGTGACACTGAAGACTGGATTAATGATACTAAAAATTCACAGGAGTAAATTACATTTTACATTATTTTACAATAGAAGACAGCTGTTTTAAATTGTACAAATATTACACAGTATTACAGTTTTTACTGTATTTTTAATCAAATAAATGCAGCTTTGGTGAGCAGAAGAAACTTTTTGAAAAATCACAATTATTTAAAAATTTTGACCTGTACTGCAGATTTCTTTAAAAGGTTCAGAATGAATGTTTTTGCTATTTTGTTTCATTAAATACTCATTTAGAACTGGAGAAGAGGTTCTGAGCACGGAAGTCATGAAAAGTTTCTCTTAGTAGAATGAACTCTTTATTGGAAATCTGTTTCCCATGACATGAGGTCTTTATCGTTGGCAGTAGTGAAAAACCAGGATGATTGTGTCAGTATTGTTAGCCAACAGCTAGAGGAACCTTGACTGGTCTCCAGCGGCTCAGCGTGTGTGTGTGTTTGAGGGCGAGGTCGGGGTCGAGGGATTGCTCTGTGAGACATAATTAAATCAACAATGAAAGATTTGCAGGGAGCAGCCCTTTAAAATTTAATTTTCTTCTGCAAGACTTTCCGCAGCAGGGAAGATCCCAGATAGACAGCGGAGCAGAAATGTGGGTTAACCAGAGGTTAGCACTAGGAAATAGCCTTCTGTTTAACCCACAACAAACAACTCTGTTCAGATGAACAGACCGACAAATACAACTGCAAAGCTAAATGCTCGTAGAGAATCTGTGGTCTGTTAAAACATGTATTAGTTCAGTTTAATGTCTCTGTTGTATATTGAGTTACACTGGCAGTCTAAGCTTCGGACTCATTTAGTCATTGTTTATTATGAGTAATTTCCACGTTAGAATAGCATTAAAATGTTAACTCTGAAATAACACAATTAGAAATCTGGGACAGGGTTATTATACTGTAGTTAAAACAAAAACCATGAAAAACATGCTTGAAATAAAATAAATGTTAACTGAAACCTTAAAAAAAAAAACATGTTTTATGTCAGCTAGTCACCGAAGAATCATTTCTCATTTTCATGAAGTATAACTTGATGTGCTAAAACTGAACTATACTCAAAAACTATATAGACATTAAAAGGAACTAATAAAAATGGCAGAAATACTGTAGTGATCAAAATATGTAATACAAATGGTATCTTTCTAATATTTGAGCTGCTTCTTTGTCAAGATTCAAGTGCCGATTGCTCTTGACATTCATCAGCCAACTTCATCAGGTGCATCCTGGGATATTTTTAAACACTATTTAAGGAGGAACTGGTGTGCTGCACATGTGACGACCCTATTCCTTCACTATACAGCAATTACGATTGTTTTAATTAAAATGTAGGCACAGTTTGTCTGCAGAACTGATTTCAAGCGTTTTAAGCAGAAGCTTTCACATCAAAAGATTTTTCAATCACGAACCGAGTCCAAACGTTTCTGTATGTTTTTTTGGAGCATTAACGAGATTCTAATGTGCTGCCACATTATCCTAAAATTAAAAGTCAACGCACGACCCCGCACACTAACAGCCGGAAGAGATGACAGATTAAAGCTGCTGTCTGACATCTCTGATTATTTTGCTGAATTATTTGGGGCGTTTATTGTGTCTGTGACTCGGAGTTCGTTCTGAGTAGAGATCTGCCTATTAATGAGACCTATGACCTGACACAACCCGTACCGATGTCAGATTTCAGGACTGAACCCAGTACAAAATTGTACACTCCCTTTTTGGCCCAAAATCTGCTTTCTAAGTGAACACAGCTGTGCAAATGTAATTCTGTTTTTTTTTTTTTTTTTCTTTTAGATCAACTACTGTCATGGTGGAGCAACAATCTGAAGAGCATCTTGCTGAGTAAGTTAAAGTTAAACTGTAAACAAAATAAGGCTCGTTTGCTCACCAGGGTTGCATTTATTTGACCAAAAATACAGTAAAAATAGTGAAATATTATTGCAATTTAAAATAGCTGATTTCTGTGTGAATATCTGTTAAAATATAATTTATTGCTGTGATCAAAGCTGAATTTTCAGCATCATTACTCTGGTGTCACACGATCCTTCAGAAATCATTCTAATATGCTGATTTGCTGCTCAAAAACATTTATGATTATTATCAAGGTTAAAAAAAACAGTCGTGCTGCCCAATATTTCTGTGTAAAGCATGAGATACTGCCATTAAAAAATGAAGATTAAAAAAAGAAATTAATACTTTAATTCATCAAAGACTTTTGAAAATCAGAAGTGACAGAAAAGACATGTATAATCTTGCAAAAGATTTCTATTTCAAATAAATGCTGTTCTTTTGAACTGTGTTTATCAAAGAATCCTAAAAGATGAAAATGTATCACAGTTTATACAAAAATATGAAGCAGCAGCAAAGAAAAAGTGAAACTGTGCCTGAATATTAACACATCTGGTTATTGCACATTTGCAATGTTCTTGCCAGGTACTCATATTTGTGTTCTTGCATTTAAATGTGTTTCTGGCCTTAATTTTCTGGCTAAAATGCAAGGATTAGCCATGCAAAATTAATAAAACATTAAATATTTATATTAATAGCTTACTATTTTTATTGTTTAATAACCTAACTTAACAGAAACCCAGAATTATGCAAACACAAAATGTATGAACTGTCTCAGAATTTCCTCCAGCCTCACACCTGTCGTTCTGATCAAACTGCTAGGAAACCCTCACAGCGTTTTTGTGCTCTCTATATGTAATTCAGTTTGCAGATCATTTTGGGAAACTGAAGACTTCGGGCCGGAACACAGTGCTAAAATACAGATAACACAATGACACGCTCTCATGCACGCAAAAGCGGCTAATACTCCACTTCCTCCGAATTAATCAACTAGACAACAATATCCCATCAGTATGCAGGGAGCAGCGGTGACCAGCAAACAAAACGGCGGATTCTCAAGCCGTGTCGCGTGTCTGCGGCGGGATTAATCCTGCGTGCTGCGTGTTTATCGGCGCCGGGCGGGGGACTCAGGTGCGAGAGCGTTCTGCGTGCGTCTGATAACTCGCGCCATTGTCCGGCCTCACGCGGTGTGACGGCTCCAATCTGCCCAGAGAACACCGAGCGTCCACGAAAGTGCGCTCTTAATATAAGCACGAGCTCTTTAGAGACCATTGTGCGCCGATGCATGGCAGAAGTGTGTGTGTGTAAATCTCTGGGTGAAAGTTTATGGCTGTGCCTTTGAAAAAGTGAAATTCTCATTTTGGTATGAAAAGCTGATCTCACTGTATCACCAAGACAGCAACTTCCCTGATGAAACTTTCCGCCTCGTTCAGCACTTTCTATGGTGCGCTGATAGATTAAAGCCCGTCGAGAAACACGGACAGACAGTCGGTGCCCGTTTGAGCGGTAGGTGGGTGTTTAGGTACAGTGCACCCAGAAATATCTGGACACTTCAAGCATAAATGACATTCTGCCATCATTTTCTTCCCCTCATGTCATTCCAGAACTGCATGACTTACTTTCTTCTGTGCAAAGAGGATATATTGCACAATGTACAGTGTGATGTTTTTCTATATTGGGCTGTCAGGATCCAACAATGACAAATGAAAGTGATCTATACGATTCAAAGGCTTTATTCTTAAACCTTCGGAAGTTAAAAAAGTACTTTGTGAAGAAAACACCAAAATTCAAGTCATCGTTTGATTAAAATCCTCCCCTGTTGTCAAATCCCATTTGGGACAAATATGGTGCTTCAGCCAGGTTTGACATTGATGTCAGTCCTGGCTACAGCACAATGGAAAATACTTGAGTATGAAATCACAGCCAGGGCATCTTCTGTCTATATTGTTACTTGTTTGCACTGACTGGTCAACCATCTGCATCTTAAATGCACTTAATAATTATGTGATACTTTTATATACACTGTCAATCAAAAGTTTCAAACAGTTATGCTTACTTGTATACGTTTTGAGCAATGTAATGCATGCTTGCTGAATAAAATTAATTTTTATGTATTTTTTCAAATCTTGCTTACCCAAACTCAAATTGATTTGCAGATTTTCAGTTTCCACAAAAATATTGGGCAGCACAACTGTTTTCAACATTGATAATAATCAGAAATGTTTCTTGAGCAGCAAATCAGCATATTACAATGATTTCTGAAGAATCATGTGACACTGACAAGACTAAAGTAATGATGCTGAAAATTCAGCTTTTTTTAATCACAGGAATAAAATAGTTTTTAAATGAATTACAACAGAAAATAGTGATTTTAAATTGAAATAATATTTCACAATTCTATTATTAGTTATTAGTCAATTCATATTATTGCAATTTAAAATAACAGTTTTCTATTTTAATATACTTTATACAAACAAAGCTGAATTTTCAGCATCATTACTCCAGTCTTCAGTGTCGCATGATCCTTCAATTCTGATATGCTGATTTATTATAAATGATAGAAACAGTTGTGCTGCTTAATATTTTTTGGGATCTGTGATACTTTTTTCAGGATTCTTTGATAATAAAAAGTTAAAAAGAACAGTGTTGATTCAAAATAGAAATTTTGGGTTACAGCATACACTGCTATATAAAGGTTTGGGGCCAGTAATTTTTAAAAAAGAAATTAATACTTTTATTCAGCAAGGATGTGTTAAATGGATAAAAAAGTAATAGCAAAGACTTACATTGTTAGAAAAGATTTATATTTTGAATAAATGCTGTTCTTTTTTACTTTGTATTCATCAAAGAATCAAAGACAGAAGTATCACAGGTTCCAAAAAAAATATTAAGCAGCACAACTGTTTCCAACATTCTTAATAAATCAGCATATTAGAATTAATTTCTGAAGGATCATGTGACACTGAAGACTGGAGTAATGGCTGATGAAAATTCAGCATTGCGTCACAGAAATAAATTATATTTTAAAGTATGTTAAAATAGGAAACCAACATTAGAAATTTCAACAATATTTTTTAAATTTTTACAATATTACTGTTTTTTTCTGTATTTTTGATCAAATAAATACAGCCTTGATGACCATAAGAGACTCCATTAAAAAATATTAAAAATCGTACAATTATCTTGTTTGAGTGGGAGTGTATATTAGGGGTGTGACGAGACACTAATCCCACGAGACGAGACGAGACACGAGACTGGGTTCACGAGAACGAGATTTTTAAACTTTTCTTAAGAAATCCTCAATGATGAAATATATAGGGAAAATAGTCTTTTATTCAACATAAAAAAATACAAAATGCAAAAAAAAAAAATAATTTAGGTGCATTTTGAACTTTATGAAATTAAACTTCCATTTTAATGAATTATTTGCAGTAATAAACAAGAGCTTCACCATTCTGGATAAATTAGGAATCCCAGCTGTTTTTAATAAATTGGAGACCATGATTCTCTCAAAAAAGATTAGAGAACTAAACAAAATAATGTATTTTAATAGTGGTTCTGACAAACTGTTCATTGCTCAAGTCTTTTAAAAACATATATTCATTTAAACAAACAAACAAACCAAAAAAAAAATCCAATGAAGGAGACAGTGTCTCACTTCATTAAGACTTGCTTGACTATTGAAATCTCCTGAATGAATGATTCAGTGACATGTTTTAAACGGGCAGTTGTCGCCACCTGCTCGCGGAAGAGGATAAGCGTTACTATACATACACGTGTTAAGATACTTTCGTTTTGACCGCTACTGTAGACAATAAGTGTTTATACCCAAACTATAAACTTTTATCCCAGTACTTCCATTATTTAAATGTCTATAACACAGAAATAATGATTATAATGTGGTTAAAAAGACTCCTTGTGTTACTTTTTCTGCGTTCACATTTACCCCGACCCTCTGATTCATTAACATGGGCAGCGACAAAATGTGCTTCTCATGCTCCACTGACACTCACGATGTGAAATGGTCCTAATAGACACAGCTAAATCGTTGTCATTCAGTAATAAGATCGCGTGGGTGTTTGAATCCAGATCTGGATATTTTAAGGATTAATTGTGCAGCACTAATGTTTTAGAAATGCAAAATGTTTTGCAAATGATATCGTCACGAGATCTCGCGAGACACATCGGATCTCGCGAGATCTCGTCACATCCCTAGTGTATATCATTTTATTGAATACAAATTTGTTGAATACATTTTTATGGTGTTTTTATCTATTCCAGAGCTCAACAGCATTGCATTCGACAGCATCTGTCTCTATTATGAATAAGCACTGACTCTGCAATGCGTGGTTTTTGTAGTCCGCGGAAGAGAGGAAGTCAATACTGGATGAAGTGCGAGTATGACAGAATGTTCATTATTAAGTGTCTTATGAGTCTAAATTGCTGCGTATGCGGATGTCACAGGTATGCAGCAGTGTTACCTGTCTCAGGTGATTAGACAAAGAGTAGGACGGGAACTTTCCTCCTCTCTCTTTCTCTCTCTTAGAGTCCTTATTTTTGCGCTCTCGCCACACTCTGGCAGGATAATAGCAGCCACAAATCATCCCGTAGGCTTCACTGGGCAGGAAATTGATGTTCTTTCATTTCAAAACAATGGAGAGCCTTATGAGGGGCCTGATGATGTCATAACTCCAGCGGCTGACAGGTTTGGGGGGCGCCGGGACAGCTCAATCAATCCCAGCATGCACTGGGGCTGCCATCGAAACGCAGAGCAGACATTCTCAATCAGACGCCACAGTCGAAGCGTTGTCTCGCACACACGCGCGGCTGTAACGTGGAGATGTAAAACCGCTGCAGGTCTGTAAAGTCGGTTGACGAGTGTTATAAATCTTTAAAGTTTCGAGAGGAGTGTGTGTGATTTACCGCATCAGGCCTCATTATAGCTGAGGTGACAATCATTTCAAGTCAGCGTGACATCTAAATTGACCCTATTTACTTTTTCTGGTCTTGTTAAACATTTCTTTTAGTCATCTATAATAATAAGCTGCAGTCGAATAACTACTTGGTGAGTCTTATTACACAAGCCCAGGTCAAATTTCACTAAAATCAAAAGGAAAGAAATAGGAATTAGTTTAATTTCGTTCCATAAAGAAAATGAAGCCTGTTTTGTATTGAGAGTTTATTTGAATGACATTCAAGCTCATTTCCCGCAAATCCTCATTATTGTAATGCACCTGGACATCTTACTTTTTAAAAGATTGTTCTTAATTCCCATTATTTTCAATGGTCACTATTAAAAAAGGTATTTTTTCTATTTATAATTTTAAATAATAATATTTATTTATTTATACTAAATGTATTAACCTTTATTTAGATTTATAAGATATTTATAATAATAGTGTTCTATTTAAATTCTGCAAATTAAATTTGTAATAAAATTCATTATTCTCTCTGGCGAATCATACATTTATTTTGTAAATTATCATTTATTAATAATAACGGATTTATAATAAATTTATTAGTTTTTAAATTTATTTAATATACTAGTGCTTAATTTAAATAACTTTTTGCTTGTTATGAAAATAATATTTAATTTAATTTCATACATTACATTTTATTTGTAATGTGAGTTTAATGACATTTCATTCTCTTTATTGTTATGCATCTGGACATTTAACGTTTTTAGGATTGTTTGTAATTCTTCTTATTCTCAACGGTGACTTTATCTGTTTATAAACTGAGAGCAGTACAGTATGATGTTTAAATATTTTTTCATTTACATAGTGTTCAATTTAATTTAATAAAAAAAAATATTGTCACAATGCAAAATATATATTTTGTGCCGGACAATGCTAACTGTTTTAATGAGATTCGCCATGTAATCATTGTTTCAGCAGACATTTGTTGACTTCGCCCATGAAACTCTCTTGCAAATCAGGTCCCCATGGATAAAGTCCTGCCCTACATTTTAATCTCATTGAATTTCATTATGATATATGTCACATTACATAAGTAAAATAGGTTGCGAGCACCATTTCATGTTGACTTTCTGCTTGAACAAACATATTGTACAGTTCAAATTTTAATCAGTCCTTTAAAGTCTGATTAAAGTCTCTTAGCGGACAGATGTTGTGGGTTAATTACGGCACATATAAAGCACTTTAAAATCAGCAGAAAGCTCTCCGGCAGGAATACGGCGTGATTCAAGGCCTGCGCTCTTGGCACAGGCGCCGCGTACCTGCTCGGTTTCGCTCTCCAGGGGAAAATCACGGCGATGAAGCCCCCCCTGACCGCTAACACGGCAGAAAACACTTCAAAGCCACCGGACACATGTGTGACCGATGGCCCTTTCCTGCCTGTCAGAGATGAGAGGGGGAAAAGCAGCGGGAATATCTCACACATACTCGAAAACACACTTCCAGAGCATCCGACGCGTTCCCGACCGCTCTGCTGTCAGCTTTATGGTTATGGTTGGCTGATTGTTGAGTGATGGTGGAGTGTGAACAGAAGGAAAACCGTCAGTTCACTCACACACACACACACACATCGATGCCAAATCTCAGATGCACAGACAAGGTCATCATCAGCACGACACAGATGCAAGGCAGAATATTATTTCTATGTTGCGGACACCGTATGCAAATTTTCAATATGCATAGAATATATAGATGACCTCAAGGCTGAAGTTTGATGTCAAACATGTATACACGTTCATATATCCACAGAAACACATACACGCGTATATTTATGCAGCACAGCCTTCCAGTGCATGTCAGAATAGAAAAGAGAGAGAGAAAGAGAGAGCTGGAAATGAGGTTATGATATTGAAGCAGCAGTTATTTCTATAGTTTCATATTCATAATGAAATGTTTTGACAGGTTCTCTCCTCTGAAGCGTATTGAGCTGCTGAAATGTCCAAATATCTGTGATGTTAAATATGCTCTTTCGGTTTTTCCCATTATCTCATTCGGATTTCTTAAGAAAACTGTAGAAATAGAGAAATTGATTATGTATGTAAATTTTTTTGGTGTGTGTGTATTTCCCAAATTCTCATTACTGTAATGCATCCAAATGTTTTATTTATAAATGTGATACAAATATTTTAAATAACCATAAATTAAAGGCAGTACAACAAATAAAAAATTAATCATTAAAAAAAAATTGTTTTCACATTACAGTAATGTGAATTTTGGGGTAAATGTGTAAATGAAACTTGCAATGTCACAATAGTTTATTTTTTTTTATTTTTTTTTTAATTCCCATTATTGTCAATAGTGATTTTTATTACTGTAATACATTATTTTTTTCACTACATTATAATAAAATTACTGCAATTCAAATTCAATTTTAAATGAGCACAAATTACAGTTTAATTGAGCATAAATTAAAGATTTAATTTAATTGTCATTGAAATAATGTCACAATATAAGTCCTAATACATGAGAAATATACTTTCTTATTTCTGTCTTTTGATTTTAGGTGAAATTCAACTCTTCTAGAGAGATTTTGTGAGATTTGCCTATTTAGACATTGGAAGACAAATGTAAGTTTGAAATGCTGTAAAAATGTCCAGTAAAAAAACATTGAAATGACATGAGTGAGGTTTAGCATAATAAAGCTGTTTCTAGATAAATTTAGCTTATGTATGATTATATGTGCTGTTTCAAAATATATATAAGATATGTAATTATATTAATATAATTATGATAATATAAATATATAATTAGATCAGTTTATTCTTCTAGTATCTGAATACTTTGATAGGTTAGCTCTGATTGTTTAATGTAAATGTAAAAACATACATTTTATATGCTGATAATGAGTCTGTTCTAATTCAGTACAGATAGTGCTAGAATAACAAGGTCGTTTTTCCACGAGCTCCAGACTGGAAGTGGTACTTTCCAGGCCCAGGGCGATGTTCTGCTGTCTGGAGATGTAAATGCCAGGACCGGTTCTGAGTGTGACAGCGCCGGAGCTCTCGGGAATAAACTCTCAGTCAAAACCGCTCCGTACCTGCTCTCCGGACTGAAGCGGTAATCAGAACAGGCAGATTCTGCTTTGCGGGAAACTGGGTCTCGGTGCTGTTTTTTTTTAAGAGCCTCTCATACACCGGGGTATTACAGCACTCGGATATAACGACAGCAGATCGCCTCAAATCTACAGATAAAACATAAGCCCGTCCTGAATCCGCTGACGAAAACCACGGGAGAAGTTTTGTTAACATGGCAAACTATAATTTGACAAAGACTACAGTGTTTTCAGAAAGCCTTTTAGAAACAGTGCAGTGTTTTCAGCTGTCTGTTTGTGATGTAAATTTCTACCCGTTTCATTTTAATGCCATTTCTTTGGCTTGAAGGCTTTCATTTCCCTTTCAGAGCAACACTAATGGTGTAATTACAAGCCCCACAATAAGCTGCCATATATGAAGAACTTAAGCAAAAACAGTGAAATCCTTTCAAAATGAAAAAATGTTAGAATAAACAGATGTAATCCGGCGAGGAAAAACATCTACCGAAAGTGCAAAGTGCTGAAGTGTGACGCCAGTGCAAATCTTCAAACAAAACAAAACGGCTATTAAAAAACGGAGACGTTTGGTAAAACTACAAAAAGAAGCCCTATCAAATAATCTTTCCTTCCTACGTGTACTCATCCAAAAGATAAAAGCTTTAAAAACTTGAATTAACCGTACCGCAGAAAGCAATCAAACCCGCGTAGCCGGGATATTTCATTAAAAGGAAGAGGAAAACACTCTCCGGTGCCTGAGCAACACGCACACCTGATACCATCAGAGCTTTTCAAAGTCCCTCGCTCAGCCGCCGATGTCTGTGATCTAGAACAGAGCGCTGATCTCTCAAAGTCACAGGAGTGGAGCAGCATTCAGAGGCCAATAACCCCGCAGTCGTCAGCCGTATCCTGGGGATGAGCCTCTGGGGGGCTTTTAAACGGGATGTACAAGCCCTCCGCGCTCACTCAGATTAGTTCTGTACTAAAGCATCGCCTGAAGACCTCAAAAAATGACGATTCGTACAGCTTCTTATTTAAACGAATCTATCTGACGTATAAAAATGCTGCCTTAGTTATGAAAGTACGATTTCTCAACTATGAGATTAAATGGAGACTTTTGCTGAAGGCTCCAAGTTCTCAGATGTTTCTCCTGAGAAAAAGAACCCAGTAATCTTAAGTGTTTCTCAAAACTGTGCTCAGATATATGAATATGAACGGACCTGGGCTGCTATTCACACTAATTTGTTAACATTTTACAATAAGGTTTCATCTTGAATTAACAATTAAAAACATGAAAACATGAATTAACAATTAAAAATACTTCAAAATAATTTATTAATCTTAGTCACTGCATAAACTCATTTTAATTTTATTTTGTCTTGTTTTCCAGTATAACTATTTCAACATTTATTTGGGAATATTTACTTAATATTTGTGCTGTGCAATGATTAATTGCGATTAGTCGCATCCAAAATACAATTTGTTTACATAATATGTGTTTACTGTGTATATTTATTATGTATATATACACACACACGCATACAGTATATATTTTGAAAATATTTACATGTATATATTTTTATTGATATTAATATTATACATACATATTTCTTTTAAATATAGACATGCATGTGTGTGTATACATATATTATGTAAACAACAACTTTTTATTTTGGATGCAGTTAATCATGATTAATTGCATAGCACCACTTAATATTGATAAAAAGTTTTTGCTTAAAACAAGACAAAATACCTGCCATTTGGTAAGAAAATTAATAAACGTCTTTCAAAGGAAAATACATTTACTTTTCTAACCCCACTGACAGGTATTTTTCCATTTTAAGCATAAACTATATAAATTAAATATCTATATCTATCTATCTTCACTAATTTTAACGAAGATTAATAAAAACGTAAGAAATGCAATGCTAATTGTTAGGTAATGTTAGTTAGCCCACTAATGAGACCTTATTTAAGAATGTTACAGTTAATTTTATAGTCATTTACACTTGCTGTATGACAACTACTGACTCATCTGTGTCTGTCTCTATATGTATGTAAGGAGAGAAACATCTGAAATTGTGAATAATTAAAAATACTAGTTTAAAATAATGTAATTTCAGACACTTTGTTTAGATTTTCCATCCCTCAGCTACATATAGGGAATTATATTAATATCTTAGTTTTAGTACCTGAGGTCAATGCAGTGAAACTGACATTTCAGAGAAAAGCCAAGGCAGTTTTTCCTTTTAATGTCCTGACCAAACACACACTTCAGTAGTTGTGGGACTGATCGTTTTGTCTCCAGGGCGAGTCTCCGTATTTGAGCCATGTTTGGTAGTGAAGAATATTATTTCTAACCGGAGCTAGCTTCCCGTTATCGTTTCATCTGGTCGCTCATGAGTTATTGAGTGGGTCATGATGTTTGTACAGAAAACATGTAATAAAAGCTGACGATAAAAAGAATCTCCTCCGGGCGTGGGGGCCCTCAAGGTTCAATCCACGGCCCTTTCCTGTTTTTTTCAGTCAATGGGTTAGTGGGGTTACAGGAACAATCTGCCGCCCCTGGCGTCTCCCCAAGCAGTTCAGAGATTTTGTTTTTCTCTGTTGTACTGAAGCCAGGCGACTCAGTTAATGCACTGAAGAGAGAAACGCTGAGCAGCTGAGTGCATGACACTGTTTCTCGTTGTAAATCCTCTTCCAACACTTCATGTTCAGAAATACACTGGC
This sequence comes from Labeo rohita, assembly GCF_022985175.1. NCBI lineage: Eukaryota > Metazoa > Chordata > Actinopteri > Cypriniformes > Cyprinidae > Labeo > Labeo rohita. The sequence goes on from NC_066872.1 coordinate 45,389,521, forward strand.
CTTTTCTGCACAAACGGAGGAATTTTAAGGAATGTTACAATGATCACAACCTGTCTGAGCTCCAAGAGGGTGCAGTGAATATGCACTGCTTAGTATTTTTGTCTGATTTTGTATACTTTTCCAGTACAAATAAAAATAAACACTCTTAAATCAAGGTACAGTTACTTGATAAGCAGAATGACTTTGATAATTATGATAATTATCTGTATTTATACATAATTCTTTATACTTATAATAGTTTTCTGATTAATTTTCTATTAATAAACCTTAATTTCTATTAACAAAGTTAATAGTCACTTAAAACTAGAAAAGTAAACATGTTTTCAATCTGAATTAAGTTTATTTTTTACATTTTTTTTATTATCTTAAGTCACTTTTAAGTGCACTTTTTTTTATCATGATTTTAAATTGTTTCGCTGTTTTCACTAGACAGAAACAAGAAACAAAATACAAAATGAGATAAAAATACAAATTAACCTTTGTGCTGTGCTGTGTTCCCAGTCAAAAATAACTGGCTTTTTAAAAATTGCTTTGAAATCTCTCAGTATGCTATATTATCACTAAATCTTGGATTCAATCTTTTTTTGTTAACTAGTTTTCTTTCAGTTAACACAGGTTTTCTATTTATTTTCAAAACTGTTTTGTTGTAGGCCTCACTGATCTGAGCTCATGCGCTGTGTTTTTTAGGGAAAAAAAGCATTATTTGTTGATAATTTTGTCAGTGTTCACTTAAAAACTGAAGTGCATGAGCACTTGAAGTGCATTATTTTTCTGGCCCCATGGACAGTGTTGGCACCACTGACATCAAATCTTTTTGGGCTCCTTGCATGAAGCTTTCATGTGACATAAAATATAGTCATCAAGGTGGCTTTCTTCTCAGTTTTGGAGCTCAACTGCATTATTGCCTTTGACTACATGGAATGTCACTGGAGATTCATCTAAACATCTCTTTTGTGTTCCACAGAAAAACACTGAAGTCATACAGGATTGGAAGAACATGAAGCTGAGTAACTGGCATGTTCCTTTAAGGTGTGTTCAGGTACAGTGAACTGAATTGATCCGAGCTGTATTCACACACATGCACGCACACATCTGGAGTGGAGTTAGTGGGGGTCAACATCCATTCGTTTATTTCTATATTGAACGCTTGTGCTTTATCTCGTCATTATCACCTTTTTTCCAGGTGACATACTAAGTTCAGTCCGAATCGTCAGCGGCTCACCGTCCGTCTCTTTTCCCGTAATGAGGCAGTGGAGGAAATGAGCGAGTGAATGTGTGGAGGTGTAATAGACGGAGGGAGAAATGGAAAGAGATGAATCGCTAGCAGATAGATAATTGGAAAGAGGCTCTCTGGAGAAGCGCATCAGAAGGCTTGTGTAATTAGAACGGAGGAGTGTGTGAGGAATCTAAATGTTTCTGTGTTTGGGTCTCGGGAGGGTCTGCCGTCCTGTAGAGCCACTCAGACACACGAGTCCATCTGTTTCCTGCTGCTTCACCTGCATCCAGACACGCCAGCAGCTGTTCGCTTGTATGGTTCTGAGTGTGTGCTGATGATTTCGAGTGTATTGATCATATCTCATCACACTCCACGTAAACACAAGCGCATCTGGAAATAGAAGCTCGATTCTTAGCTGTGCCACGAGGGCCGCTATGGTGGCAGAAATGTAAACTTTCTTCTACTTTCAGTTTATTCGGAGCAGCAGACTGAAGAGAGTCTTACTGAGCAAGTAAGTTAAAGTTAGTTTATATTTATAGTTTGTTTCTTTTATATTTCTCTGTGTGTAATTTTCTTAATGGTTCATTTAGATTTAAATTCTGGATCTGATTTTTATGGAGGAGGTCGAAATGACTCGAAATTAGATTTAATAAAATTCACCAAAAATCAGACTATGCAAAACAAACAAACAAACAAATAAACAAAATCAGGTAAAAACGAATGAACTTTTAACATTAATACGCCTTCTAATTTTTAAAAATGAAGTATTGTAACAGTAGGAACATTTTAAACAAAAGAACTAGGAAAAAAGTTTTTTCTTTGTGCTTTTCTGAAGATCATGGGTTCAATTCCTATTGTAATTAATATGCATGAACTATTAAAAATGTTTCTTTGGATAAAAGCATCTGCCAAATCCATAAATATAGATACCCTGAAAGTATTTGACATGCATACAACTAAAATACATATTATTTTAGATAGATATTATTTTAGATCTGTGCACCTGCCTTATATCGAATTGTACGGGTCAAAATGACCTGTAGACATCGTAATCGTAATATAAGTTCTGACGCACGTTCCACACATCAGAGTGTCGACCCTAAATAAGTACAAGTCACAAAACCTCAAGAAAAACATCACAGGTTAGCCAGCATTTCTATTTCTAATATGTTGCGTTGACCCACAACATAATATAAAGGTTAAAATATGTTTTAATTATGATATTACTAGTATTCTTACTAGTATTACTAGTAAGTTTGACCGTTTGCCACTGAGCTTTTGAACCACAGCTAAAAACTGGACAAATCACATAACTTACCATTACATAGGCAATTGCAGCAGCACCCAAATCAAAACATATGGCGGTCATATGACGTCACGCTCTTTTTTTTTAAAGAAACAATTCAACATATACATCCGAAATGTAAAAATATGCCAGCAAATCCTCACTTGAACTTTGGAAAGCAATGAAATTTGCATGAGTTTGCAAATGAATGGAAATCAATGGAACGTAAAGTGTAGTGTGACCGGCCCTTTAGATATTCAAACTGATAAATAGTAAAATCATCTTTATCTTCTATGTGCCTCGCCTTGTATGCTTTTAAAGCCATAGTTGGGAAGATTTCTCTCTATTCCAACAACAAAAGGTTCAGCACATGTTTCGAGAGCATACATTTGTTAAGGCTGCTGTTTTGTATCTGTTCCCAGTGTTTAAGTGTATTACACTGCACTCCTGTTCTTCACTTCACTGTCTGTTTTTGGAACAGTCTGTCCTGGTGCTACAGGTCTAAAGATATCTGAATCTCATTTAGTTTGGAAGACGGACAGTAAGGCTGAATATCCAGACTCAAGAATCCTGCCAGAGCCGGAACAATCTACCTACGAGACCGAGAGAGCGAGGTGTGTGTGTGTGTGTGTGTGTGTGTGTCTGTGTGTATTGATTGCTGTAAACGCACTGGGAAAACTGGGTTGATGACCTTGTGTTGGGTCGAGTCCAGCACTGTTAGCCCACTTTATGCACTTTAAATGAAGGATGAACGTCGGCCATGAATACTGATGCCGGGAGGACAGTCTCAACTTAGTCTTAAGCCAGTCTTACTGATCAGTTCACTAGTTTTATAGCTCTCTCGCACACCTTTATTGCAACTGTGCGTGCTTGATCTTCCAGGCTTATCAATAATCCAGTTTAAAGGCAGTTGAAGAAACTTGTTGAGTTTGATAAGATCATTATTTTTGTTTCTAGAGGACAAACGCTGAAATCCAGACCAATGAAACCCGCATTCTCAACCTTCCTCGCGGACACGCCGCGGCTGTAAAGATGTAAAACAGGCGTCTCTGAATCTAAACACATTCCCGCTGAATCCCGTCGCTTTCCAAATGTCGCTCCTCTGATGTCGGGTCGGCCGTCAGCAAGCGCACTAGTTAGGGATAATGTATCCGGGCCGACGGAGAGCAGAAGTGTGCGGTCTAAATTAAATCACCCCGCAGCTTCTGCACATTGTAAAAGCGATCTGTGAATTCAGATTTGATTAGAGTTTGGAGGAACTGGAATGACGTTCTCATATTTCGACCGGCTGTGGCGGCCCGCCGTGTTTACGCTGGGTTGTGTGTCGGCATTTTACTGAATTACCGCTCTAGTGTGTTCGATTTGTTTAAACAGAGAGTCGCGAGGATGAAAGACAGAAGCTTTATTAAAGTTTGCACTGATATCTTTCACAGCGTTGCATGTGTGTAAACAGCAGATGATTTCAGATCTGTTTGTGTTTCATTTCAGACGTTGCTTTTGTATCAGATATCTGGTTATATTAGCTATATTGTATACATTTGTAATATGGAATTGGTGAAGCTGTAGCTAGTTACGTTTATAATGACCCAAATGTATTTTAGACATTTGCAATAACAGATTGCTTGATTAATATCATATGGATTTATTTGTTTATTACAGAAATGTTGAAGCTGTAGATAATTAGATTAATAACAGTAATATATATTTATTCTGCAGACATTTGCAAAAACAGCAACTTTAGCTGATTAATATTTTATGGATTTATGTAGATGTTTATTTTAAAAATGTTAGAACTGTATTTTACTTAGATGTTTAATATTATATGGAATTATTTAGATATTTATTTAAAAAATGTTAAAACTGTATTTAGTTTTATTAAAAATGCAGGTTTATTCTGTAGACATTTACAATAACAGTGAGATTGGTCGATTAATGTATATGGATTTATTGAGATGTCTATTATGGAAAAGTTACATTAAATTAATAATAATCCAAATTTATTCTACGGTCTGTTGTTTGTTAATGCCACAGTACCAGAAAAACCGTTAACTATGATCAGCAGGACCATAATATTAATAATAGTAATAATAATAAATATATATGGTCCTATGGATTATACTTGACTTGTCGACTTATGTATTTTTTTTTATTTTTCAGTAGAAAATCTTTAGACAATGGCAAAAATCAGACAAAATTCCTCATTTTGAGTTCAACAGATTATAATGGTAAATATTAAAAGTTGGTAAGATCATGAGTAAATAACTTAAATTTGAGTCTGTTTTTCGTACAGATCCATTGGACAATATACTCAGATAATTTTGATTATATGAAAATAGTTAGAAAATACACTTTTATAACAGATCCAGTCATGACTGTTTGCCTTTCACCTGTTGAAGAAACTTATACGGTTCTGAAACAACAAGAGTGTGAGTAAACGAATTTGAATATTCATTTTTCAGTGAACTGTTCCTTTAAATTAATATTAACAGATTGGATACATTTCTCTGTGCATTAAGCCTTACAGTGTAAACATAACAAGAGCAACTGCGAAAATGAGAGCTCACCAGGGGTGCCCTGCTATTTCACTGATGCACAATAACCTCCAGGCCCCTCAAACACACACACACACACACACACGCAGAGTTTCCTCTGTCCTGTCAGATCAGCTCGTGTCTGACAGCGTTTTGTGCCTCTGGAGTTCTGCACAGAGAATATCAGATGTGAAATGTAGAAAAATCCCTCAAACACGCCGTGTCGCACAAGCAGAGAGATCACCAGAGTGTGTCAACAGACTGACTGCTCACACGCACACACACACTCGCCGCCTCAGCGTGTGCCATTTAAGACAGACGCCCATGGGGGAGAGGAGTGAGTGTCACCACTCTGAATGTCATGAAGTCTCTGTGTGTGTGTGTGTGTGTGTGTGTGTTTTGCCCCTGTTGGTTCTGGGGTTGCGCTGCTCATGGGAAAATAACTGCATAATCGTCCTGTCAGATTGTGAGTATCACACACTGTAAGCTCCCGTATGAAAACCAAAATCACAAATGAGATCTCTTTATAATCTCAGTTATTTCTCTAAGACACAGTGAGATTAGACGGAGTCCAAATGGAGCTTTTTGCTGCTTTTCAATGTCACCTTTATAGTCATAATTCTTATAAATATAAACCTAGTAAAAATAGTTTTTTTTTTAAAACTAACTAAAATTAATAAAATTAAAAAATATATACATTTCTAATACATTTACATACAGTATAAAAATTAATTAATTCAAAACTATAATAGTATCTCAAAGGCACTAAAATAACACTGCTTTAAAAACAGTATCTCAAACTATTTTCATTTCAATATTTTCTCTATCCACAGTTTTGGACACCCATTTTATGGTTTACCAGACCATTCATGCTCACAATAACTCATGTCCAGATCTCAATATGAGCTCTAACTTTTCTCATCAAATGATCTATCTGCTACTCACTGGTTTTAAGGGTGTATACTTTTACAACTTTTTTGTGTCTGTTTTTATTTCCCCTCAGGAGAAACATGGGAAACACTGTTGGCACATGAGGCGATTGAGAATGGCACTGTGCCTCCAGAGCTGCGCAAGAGCAACATCTGAGCAATAACACTTTCCTCTGGGCTGTGCTCTACAGGCTCCAGAAAACAGTAAGTACATTTGCATATCTTTTTCATTTGTCTCCCTTTGTGGAACAAATGACGGAGGTTTTGCAAACCTGCTGTGAAGCTGATGAGATGCAGGAGAGAGTGTGCAGGATCATTAGAGGAGTAGTTCAGCCAAAAATGAATGTTCTGTCATCACAGTCACTTTCGTCAGAAGGAGGAGTGCACCTGGGACCTTCTGTTAAATATCTCTGGTTTGGAACGACATGGAGATGAGTAAATGATGACGGCATTCTCATTTCTGGGTGAACTATCTTAAAAGGAAATACAAAATACTGAATGCTGCTGCACAGCTAACAATAGTACATTTTCCTAGCATTCACATTAAGTCATAAAAACGTTATTTCAAACCAGTTTTAAATGTTTTAAAAACATTTTCTTGGTTATTCAAACATTAACTGAACATTCCATTTTAGAATTTTAGACGTTACTTTTGAATGTTCTCTGAACATTCTAAAAAAGTAACAACATTTAAAAAAAATACATGAAAGACCAACTGAATTGTTTCAGGAAATGTTTCATTCAAAAAAATGATGTATAAATAATGTTTCAAGAACATCAGGAGCTAACATTCTGTTAACATTACTGGAACAACATTGCCAGAACGTTCTGAGAATTATATTATTATTTTTGTTACAATTAGGTGATTTAGATACCATTAAGACCAACAATCATTTTTGTATTATATTTAATTGTATCTGTATACATTTTTTTAAAATTCACATATCCTCGTAGTCTTTAGTCAGAAACATTCATTTCCACTCGCCATTGCAATCTTTCCTCTGATGACGTGCGCACCGGCATGAGATCACAGCAGTTAGTAAACAACAACGATCCAGTCGATTCAGTCAATTCCCAATGGACAAAATCGAGTCGCTTTTTCTCATCCAGGAAGCCGTTTCACTTCATTTCATGCCATTTTTAACACATTTGTCACCAAAAAATAGTATATTCCTTTTTAGAAAATACTTGCAGAAATCATTCCATGACTTTGAACCCAAGACTAGTCTTACAAGTTAGTCATCCCATTTTTTCTTTAGGATTGGTCATAACTTAGTAGACTGGTCTAATTTGATAGCTGGTTGGCCTTAAAGACAGTCTTTAGTGGCTGTGGTTACACGACTGAGCCCAGATGTTCAGATCAGATGCTCAATGACTTTCTTCCACTTCACTCTTGTGCATTTAGATTCTGTGACAAACAACTAGTGCTGCAAATAAAGCAGGAGCAATGATTCTTTCTCACAGACTCAGTACCCAAGGCCCTCGACGTTATTGACCCGCCACACTAAGTGTGTGTGTGAATAACAGATGAGGAGTGTGTGTATGATGGCAGTCCCTGTGAGTGTGTATGTAAATACTGTGTGTGTGAGTGTGTCTAGCGGGAGATGCTGTCAGTCTGACACGGTCTCTACAGTCCTGTTAGCACTTCTAAATGATTTCAGCTGCAACTCCATAAACATTATTCACCTAAACACCCTCATGCTGCCATTAAACTCCACAACAACACTGTCTGCAGTAAAACATCCACTAACACTGACATTAAACTCTGAACGGCTGACATTACACACACACAGGTCAGCGTGAATGAGCATGTGCTTCTCTGTGTCCATCAGCGGTTGAAAGACTTTGATGGGCTGATTTAGACAATGCAAAAACACCCTAGACAAAAGACACATAATGCAGCTAATGTGTATTATTGAGCGTTGATGTATACACAGCACAGATCATTACATCTTTTCTTTACCAGCTTAACACTAGCATCAGCCAAACACAGAAGACCCTTAAAACAGACGTGTAAAATGAATAGGTGTATAATGACAGGCAGGTGAAATGCAGCATCTGGCCTTCATTAGGACTTCAACAGCAATGACCAGCACAATATCCCTTTCCGTTTACACATATATATATATATATATATATATATATATATGAAGATTTCAGATGCAAAACCTGCTAAAAGCCATCTCGGTCAAAAATGAGATAATGATACTGAGTGAATGCTCCTGACACATAGTATACATCAATCAAATATTTCTACTTCCAAGTCGCTAAATTTCAGCCTCAGCCCAATTAGAAGTACCAGTACTTACATAGAAACCTATACAAAGTAGCCAGAAAGAAATGCTAATTTTAAAGAAATATGTCAGATGGATTTAGAGGCTTTTGCATCTGAACTCTTCATATATATATATATATATATATATATATATATATATATATATATATTTTTTTTTTTTTTTTTTTTATGGTAAAATTTTACTAGAATGTTTATGATATAAATAAATAGTACAGTAATGTCAAAATAATTTTGTCTAAAATAAAATATAATAAAACATGTTTAATATGTTTATATTGTTTAATATAACATGTTCCAATTTGTTATAATAAATATTTAAACAAATATATTATTTTTAATAGTAAAAATGTATTAGAATGTCTATGATAATGTAAATATATTGCTAAAATGTTTTATATATAATTATATTTTATAATGTTTTTTATATTTTATATGTGTTTATACATTTAATTAGTTTAAATATTATTTAATTATTCTTATTATTGACATTTAATATTCGGTTTGTTATGCCATTTGTCTTTCTATTTCTAATGCACAAATGTTTATTGTCCATTTTATTATTTAGTTATGTGAAGAATTGCATTGTATCTGAATTTGGCTTGAGTGATCGGACAACCCTGTTTTGGACCCTTTTCATCTGTATTTAGTGCCGACCACATCGGACGACCTGAGATGGGCCTTAAACTAATGATTCTCCAGGTGAACTGAACCTCTAAGTGAATTAGATCATGTGACATCAAGGGGCGGGACATTCTTATTCTAGAGAGCATGTGATTGGACAAAAAATCTGCAAGTCATGAGTTAAAAATATTTTGCTCAGCTTTCCATTATAAGAGAGACTTGTTTGTACATCGTAAATGTACATACATGCTGGACAGTAAATGTAGTCAAATTTAAGGCACATACTAGCATGTAGGAGAGCTGAGAGAGACATGCACTGACTAAAAGCCACAAAACTTCAATTTTGATATTATGACGTTACTGAGATGCTAAACTATAATTCTGTTTTGTTAAATATAAAAAAACTAAATGTGAAATAATTGGGAATTTACTTTTGCCATGAGTTATAATGATAGTGATTTGTGTTTCTTGGAAAAAATATCTTATATATTTACGTATATATATATATATATATATATATATATATACGTGTACCTGTGCGCGTCCACGCGCGCTCCCGTTTGCGTGTATCGCGCGCTCTAACGGGGCAGAACGCGCCAAACCCGAAGAGCGAAAAAACGTTCAGCAGCTTGAAAAACGTCTCATGAAACCTCTTCACTATCCATTAGGCTTCGTTTCAAACGCGCACTAGTTCCAGCTCAGCGCATTTCACCTGTTCAGGGTTTGGTTTCTCCGCTTCTTTGCGCATTTGGATTTTCTATTTCTTGTTTCCTCATTTCACGCATCTTACACTGAGAGACTGTTTGAGCAGCGCAACAATTCATCAGTGCCAAATCCACTGATAATCAATATGCTGTTCGTGTCCTGAACGATAGTCAATCATTTTATGGCCACAACTGGAATCGATACCTAAATTATGAGCAGTCATGAGTGAATCTCTGTTTTCTAACCCCTGTGAAATATTTGCCAAACATACAGGTTAAAAATAGCAGATCTGACCACCTGCCGCTTGACGCGCTTTGGTTATCGATGAGAGCAGCGATCTGATCGATTCCATGCGCGCGTCCTGATCCATGAACAGAGCAGCAGAGGAAATAAATCAGAGATTTCAGCTGAAAACTTCCAGCACAAGTTATTGATTTAGCTCTATTGGTTAATAACAGTTAATCCTTGACTAGACATTAGAGGAACGCATTCGAGGCCAGGTTTCCTTTTCATTTCTAAACACTCTGCAAAAACCTGAACAGCCAGATAATGATGTGAACTTCATTCCGAGAAATAAAACTGTTAAACGCTCATTAAAGAAAACCTCCATCCAGAACCCAGCGCGTAAAGTCAATTTGCCTCGCGGATTTTCACATTTCTGTTGAGTTTGATCAGTAAAGGAAATGAGTAGTAGGAAATGAACGAGGATACAGTCGTGAACGAGAGAAAATTACGCGCCACGAAAGCCAGTCTATCACATCAGCTGGAGAATCAGTTCACACACATTGCTGTCCCATATATCAGTGTCATGGCACGTAAAGACACTTTATTTGACAGTATTCGACCTGTGCAGACAGTTTTGCATTATTTAGGCAGATGCATGACGAACCAACTGACCAACTAGATTACATAATTAGTCCGTCCAGTGTTTAAATGAAATGTCGCGCTCAAGTTCAGTGCGCAAAATCCTTTTACGCACAACTCAAACGGCAACTGATTCAGCCAAATCAGTTTCTTTTAACCCTCAAATGGTTGATCTGATGGTTGCCCAAATGTTATTAAACAGATTGAAGCCAAGATTTTCGAGTTGGTTTGTGCGTAAATCCCGCTTGACTTAAGCCTGCGCGCAAACGGAGCTCGAACGAGCCGTTTTCCAGCTCAGGTCTGCTCTGGGTGCGCGCTCGGATCTGCCGAAAATAGTCTAAATGGTCTCTGATGAGAGAAGTCTTAAAGTTGCTTGCGCGCTTGAGTGAGTTATGAAGGGGAAAGCGCGTGAAATCGGCGTTGCTTTTGGAGTCTCCGTGGAGCGTCAAGTTCAACAGCTCAATTCGAGAAACAACCACAGTGATCCGCGTCTCCTGCTGCTTTCCATCGATTTCAGGCTCAGCGGAACATTTTATAGCTCATTTTTTCTGGGTGAACCTTGTGTTTGTTGCACGTGTGCTCCTTGACGCGCGTTCGTTTGTTTGCTCGTTTGGGCTCGTAACAAATCGGTTGAAATATTTGCTAGATTACACGCCGAAACAGATAGTTTGCCCTACCTGCTCTCAGTCGCTCCTGACGCCCGCGGGGTCGCTGCTGTCCGGGTCCGTTTGGTCACGCAGCTGGACGTCTGAGGACATGATGCTGGACGGTCGGAGCTCTTCTCGTGGGTGAACGCGAAATGAGGAGTGGAAATGAGGAGTAGGAGAGCAGGAGGGAGGGGAGGAGACGCAGGAGGTCCCTTTACAGCATCATTCCCACATCATCAACACACTTCAGTTTACAGGCGTCAAAGCTTCATCAATATCTCTCAGTTGACAGTGTTTACGTGCAAATGCGCTATGATGCATCGGGCTCGGGTTTTTATAGTCGAAAAATGGGCACACTAGTTCATCTCGTGGGCTTTAACTGGATTAGGTGCATGCGGCGTTCAGGTGAATGAACGCGTTTTGCGCGTCGTATGATTGAGCGCGGCTTTAGATGCTGCTGGAGGCGCCGATGGATCGATTCTGCCTCCGGACACCGTGTTGATGCGCCACGGCGCGTGAGGATTAAACGGGATTTCAGCTTTTTGCTCGAAGGTGCCGTGACCGCGCAGCGCGTCCTCACAGATCCGTGTCACTCTAAAACTCAAAAACCTTTTAGCGGAAAATTTACCGCTACGCTCCATGTGTAACGCTCTTGGCAGTACTATGGTGCATGATCAAAAACATGGTATCTCCTGCTTGCACGTCCAAAAAAATTATTTTTCTATAATAATTTCCTAAACCCTGGTTTTCCTATGGTACAAGTCCAAAAAACATAGTATTGTAGTATAACGATAGTTTGATGGACATCGTGGTGATCAATGATTATCATATTCATGTTTCATGATCCACTGCATATGGTGGTACTATGGTACTGTGCTAGAAGTGGTATAGCAACACCCTAGCAACCTCTTAGAACATCCTAGCAACATCCTGGCATCCCAGACAACAAAAATATGTTCTAAGAATGTTTCCACTAAGTTATAAAAACATTTTTGACTGTTCTCTTAATGTTTCAATTTCTTTTTAAACATTTTTATTGGCTATACGAACCTTCAAGGAACATTCTATTTTGGAATGTTATTTCTGAATGTTCTCTGAACGTTCTAAAACATTTAGCAACATTTATAGTAGCAACATTTAAAAAAAAAAAAAAAGTTAGTTGAAGGAAAAAAACGTTCAATTAATGATGATAATGTCTTTGTGTGTTTTGAGAATATTATTGAAATAGCAGATAACTAAACAAACATTCTGTTAACGTTACTGGAAGAACGTTTGCTCATAATTTGTAGAGAGCCTTGCCAGAACGTTCACTATTAGCTGTGATGATATGTTGAGAATCATATTCATATGAGAGTTTATATTCATACAGCATGGTGATATATCCAGTGTAGGTAGTTAAAAATCTTCAATAACCTGGTATATGTACAAATTAATGTGTATGTACATGAGTGTCATTCACTGAAGCACAACCCTAAGATGAGATCCCACACTTACATGTAACCTGACATCAGATTAAACGAGTTTTTCCAGTCAGTTAACTCAAAGATCAAAGCAGCTGATGTTTTGATTGTGTTTGTGCAGGTGTCCCCTAAATAAAGTACCATGGTATTACCATAAGAATGTAACATTTTAATATAATGGGATGTTTTTGGAAAACATGCTGTTCTTTGAAGTGCCTTATTATGTTGTATTTTTGAAGAACAACAACGGTACTTTTTTTGTAAGGGGTGTGTTTGGGGGCTTTCAAACATGAATGTGTTTGAGTGTTTGAGGATGTGAAGATTACACTGACATCTGCTGGGGAAAAACTTGTTGTCTTTCTGTGTCTGTGTAACCTGAAGCTCTATTAATGTCTGTGTTTGTGGTTTGAGCTTTGGTTGTTAATTGGCCGATATCTGTAGTTGTGCATGTCGGTAGCATCCCTCACTGTGTGTTAAACACGTCCACACATGACACGCACGACATGCGACTGCCCAAGCGATGCACTCACATGATGTTTCTCGGCATTATCAGTCTCTCTTTAACAATGTTGTGTTGTGTTTGTTTAATGAGAGGGGAAAGTAATTGCTGGAGAGTTTGATTAGTAGCAGACAGTGCTGTTAGTTTGATCTGTGAGTTTAATTAGCATCTTCTGCATTAGTTCACATGCCAATTTAGCCCACACTGTCAAGCTAATGCAGTCCACTCCGTGTATACGTACGTCTATACCGCCACGATCCGATTCGGGGAGGGGAGCTTTAATTGACAGCTGCTATTAGAAGAGCCTCCGTTCCCGCTGCCGCGGCTCTCATTTAGCAAAGGAGCAGCACACAATACGCGCATACAATCAGTGCGGCTCCTCATGCAGCGATAGCTTTGTCTGCCGCCTGAGAAAAGAGCCATAAGAAGTGAAGGAATGGGAGACAGGGAGAGAGAAAGACAGCCCAGAGTGATTGTGTGATTGTCTCAGTTTAAATGAACTGTCCATCAGCCGCCTGTCACTCTCACTGGGGGCTAAGGGACCAGCCGGGGATCAGGACAAATAAAAATCAATGAGAGGAATTTGGGACCTGTTACTACTGCGTTTTTCTGCCGGTGTGTGACATGTAAGACAGTGTTGCATAACCGTACCGATACAGTTATTTGCATTTTTATGCTATGTCAAGCATCACTATTGGAAGTGTTTAAGCAATCACTTAAAAATCACATAGCAACACCCTAGCACACTTAGAAGATCTTGAAGAATATAGAAGAATATGGCACCCTCATATTGTGTTTTCTGTTGCTTATATAACATCCCAGCTAAGAACGTTTTCCTAACATCCCCTTTAAAGGAGAAGTCCACTTCCAGAGCAATTTACGGATAATGTACTCTTGTCATCCAAAGACATGTTCATGTCTTTCTTTCTTTAGTCGTAAAGAATTTGTGTTTTTTGAGGAAAACATTTCAGGGTTTTTCTCCATATTTTTCTCCATATAATGGACTGCTGGTGCCCTGATTTTGAACTTCTAAAATGCAATGCTTTAAATGCGGCTTCAAACGATCCCAAATGCGGTTGTAAACGATCCCAGCTGAGGAAGAAGGGTCTTGTCTAGCGAAACGATCGGTTATTTTCATAAAAATAATACAATTTGTATATATTTTTTAATGTCAAATGCTCGTCTTGTCTTACTCTGCCTGAACTGTTTTTTTCTGGCTCATGACAGTTAGGGTATGTCGAAAAAACTCTCCCTCAACTTCCAAATCGTCCTATATTTGTTTTACCTTTTTTGTTAAGGGTGTTTGATCGTCTTTGCATGTTCACTTTGATCGGAACTTCTGCAGCGATGCAGGGTGCTTTTGAAATCATTTTTGTGGGAGAAAATACGATCAGAGTTTTTCGACAGCTGTCCATGGAACGTTTTCTTTTTTTTTCGTTAAACATTTTAGCTGGACATTTGACTAACATTCTTTAATCTTGTTGTTCATAGTGATCTAACAATGAACAGCCTAAGGGATCAGACTTAAAGAGATAGCTCACATAAAACTGACAATTCGTCATCATTTACTCACCCTCAAGTTGTTCCAAACCTGTAGCTGTTAAACACAAAAGAAGATATTTTGAAGAATGTTGCTAACCCAACAGCTGACGGTACCCATTGACTTCCATAGTATGAAAACAAATACTATGGAAATCAATGGCTACCATCAATATTATTTAGAATGTTTTCTTTTGTCTTCAGCAAGAGAAAGAAACTCTTACAGGTTTGGAACAAGTGGAGGGTGAGTAAATGATGACAGACTTTTCATTTTTGTGTGAACTATCCCTTTAAGATTTTTACCTGATCAGTAAGCAATCAACCAGAATACCCTAGAAATCACATAGCAACACCCTAGCAACCTCCTTGAACATCTGAACTACCTAGCAACATCCTTGTATTGTCGTTTGTATTATGTAACATCACAGGTAACCAAAATGTTATAAAAATGTTTTACTAACTTTCTCATTATGTTATAAAAACATTAGCTCTGAATGTTCTCTAAATGTTCAAAACATGCAGTTTTTTAAATGTTTTACAAAGTTTTTTCTTGGTTATGCAAACTTTAGGGGAACAATCCATTGTTTCATTTTGCAAACATTACGGAAAACTTACTTTTGAGTGTTCTCTGAACATTCCGAAAGAATTAGTAACATTTAAAAAATGTTAGAAGAACATCCAACTAAATTGTTACAACGTTCCAAAAATGATGTATAAATAATGTTTTTGTGCTAACGTTTTGACAGCATTATTAAAGACCAGATCACTTTAAACGAATGTTCTATGAACGTTACTAGAAGATTGTTTGTTCGTAACGTTGAGAGAACCTTGCCAGAGCATTCTGAGAACGTTCCCAGTTAGCTGGGTTATGTATTGTGAATATTTACAGTTCTCTCTCATCTGTGTGTGTGTGTGTGTGTGTGTGTGTGTGTCTCAGGGCCGTTAATGTCTTCCTTACTCACTAATGTCTTTCTCTCGGTGTGAACAGATCCCTGGGGAGGCGACGCGCAAACCTGCGGACAGTCCTCGTGGTCCATCAATGGGTCTCTGGGGTCTCTGCGAGTCTCTGACGTGTTCAAGTGCAGGTTAATTCTTGGCTTTTAGTGTCAGTAAACAGTGTGCTGGATTAGAGCACAGCCATCGATCTTACCGCTGTAAGAGAGAGAGCATCAATACACACACATTCACCCAGAGACAGACACTCCCGCTAAATTGCTTTGAAATCCCCATTCAGACATTATAACATTAGCACACCACTAAATGCCTCCGAACGAATGAGTATTTGTCAGGAAGAATAGAGCTGCGTTGTGTCTTATACAGTTGTTCAGACTGAATTATTTTAAAGGCGTGTCTTTAAAATATTTATGCGCTGCTAGCAGTACTAAACACCAAATTTACACACTTCAGATGACAAAATGGAGGAAATAAGAAATTCTCTGTTTTTATATAGAGAGATAGTTATAGATGTGCGTGTGTGTGTGTGTGTGTAGAAGATTGTCTAAGAACGTTTTGCTGTTATGAAAATGTTTTAAAATATTTTAGAAACATTTTTTCTCATGTGTATGTTAAGGGAATATTTCATTTTGTTATTTTGCAATATATAAAATATATAATGCGATATAAATAATGCAATATTTATATATATATGTTTTTTAATTTGTGGTGTATATCGCATAAAAATGTATCACATTAAAAAATCTGTCTAAAATGTTTATGCAACTTTATCCAGGAGCTGTGGAGACGTTATTCAGATTCATACTGTAGTCTTGAGTGTGCGTTGCATCATTCTGTGCTGCTGAACTGAATACCCACAATCCTTCAAGGCACAAAATTGGTCCCGAACAGAAACGAAGACGAGCGCTTGTGAGAGCTGCAGTAGAGCCGCTGTTTCAACAAACCACCGTCAGTATTTAATATTCAGAAAACTGGCACAAAAAGTTCTGCTCTGTGGAGAAATCATGTTGAACTTCCTTCAGAGAGGAAGCAGAAGCTCCTGTCCTTCCTTTCATCTGTTCATCTCCACAGGTTGTGCGTTTATCATAATTGAAGGAGTGTGAGAGAGTTGCATGTTGATATAGTGAATAAACACACTCTCATACAGACAGAAGGGCGGCGTGACTTTGCTCTGCTTAAGTGATTCTGTTCTTCATAACCTCCAGCCATGTGTCTGTTTGTTGCAGTAGGTGTTGAATAATGTCAGTGTGATAACGTCTGTATTTTCTCATGGTCCAGGCCTCCAGTCTGTGTCTGACCCACAATCCCATTGGATAACATGGACAAACAAAACGCTGGAACATCTGTGATCAGAAAGAAAGAAAAAGATCAACAGATCTTCCAGTGACTTCTAGTATTTGTGAGTATCACTTCTGTCACACTTATAAATATATGAATGTCATTTAATTATATAGCAAAATCTCAAATCAAGTGTTCTGTTTGTAAATACAGATGCATAGACTTTACATTAAGTGCAAAAGCAAGTTTGAACCGGTTGAGGTGCTGAAGATTAAAAACAGACAGATAAATAGAAATAATACAATAAATAAAAAAAAGTTCATATTAAATTTAGAAAAAATAAGAATTGAATGTTTTTAATATATTTTATTTTATTTTATTTCAGTTAACATTTATTTCAAATAATGCTTTTTTATGTTTTTTATATGTAAACAATTTTATATGTAATTATTTATGTAATTATTGTAATTATTTATTTATTTATTCATTTATTTAGTTTTAGTTATTTTAGATCTTCAAGTTAACTGAATGGAAATATTGCATTTGCAACTAGTTTTTTTAAAAAAGTATTTTACTTAGCTAACACTTATTTTAAGTAACGAAATGTTTCTTTTTTGTTTTATTTTTTTGTGTATTTTTTTAAAATTATTATTTTTTTTAAATGTCTATATAGTTTTTATTATTAATATTATTATATATTAGTTTTCATTTATTTCACATTAGTTCTTTTAGTGCTTTAAGATGTATTAATTGAAAATGAGAAATGTTGCCTTGGCAGCTAGCTGAAAAAAGAAATATATATATTTTATTTTATTTCAAGCAACAATGTCATTCTTATTAGGATTTTTATGTCTATATAGAATTATTATATGTTATTTTATTTTGTTTTAGTTATTTTAGAACCCTGGGCTAAACTAAACAAAAGTTAGAAATGTTTTCTTGGTTAGTTTTTATTTATTTCGCATTAGTTATTTTAGTGCTTTATGTTTTACTAAATGAAAATGAGAAACGTTGCCTTGGCAGTTAGCTGAAAAAAAAAAAAAAAAAAAGAATATATATATATATATATATATATGATTTTATTTTATTTTATTTCAGGCAACATTTTATGTCATTTTTATTAGGGTTTTTTATGTCTATATATAGTTATTTTAGTACTTTGAGCTAAACTAAACAAAAATGAGAAATGTTGTCTTGGCAAATCCCTAAAATAAAAATAGATTTTTCAGTTAACATTTGTTTATTTTTGTTTTGGTTTTAGTTAACTAATAGCCCTGGTGTGTAGGTGTTTATCATGAAGTTAGACAGCTGGAAGACTTAAGTCACACTTTCGTCTCATAACATTAATCTCTCTCACACGCAGCGGCACGAATTTGCCCTTCTGCTCATTTTTCATGGACTAAACTCTGGCGTTTAACTGCATTTAGATATGACAGATGAAACACCCGCAGTATGACAAACGCCTGCTCTGTGTGTGTGTGTGTGTGTGTGTGTTTTTAACTCCATCCGCTGCTTCAGCAACATCAGCACACACAATACTGAAAGAAATGCTTATCAGCGGAGCACAAACACACGCGTTGTGCCGTACGTGTGTGTGTAAAGTGCTTTTTGTTTCAGGCCTCTCATGTTCCATTAGTGTTGCCATTGTTTCTGCTAAATGAAAGCTGCTCGTGCACCAGGGACACGCACACTAACTAGTGCTCCCTGGATATCTAATCGCAACTTGTTAATTGACCCGAATGTTGATTTCAGAGCCGTACGAGCTTGTTTTTCAGAAGTGACCGTGATAATTAGGGCCGGCCCCTGGCTTTGTACTTTGTCTCATATTAAAACATCCGTAGAGACGCTGTAAACACGACACGAGCTTGAAAATAACCACGCTGGACATCACTAATGAGTTTTATTGAATGAAACAGAGATGTTTGGGCTGTTCAAGGTGAAGTGTGTCGTTCCTGAGCTGCTCGTATGATTGAGACGGTATTGTTTGTCCAGCAGAAGTCGGCCCATATTCATAACACCCTCAGGCAGCTGTTTGCATTCATTCATACAGGTACAGCTCCTTCTGCTTGAACGGGGAAACACTGAAATATACATGACTGTTTGTACAGATGACATTTCAGTGGGACTCTCATTCATACGCACAAAAAAAGGTGTAGGATTGAATTTTTAAACAATTTTTACTCAGAAATTGCTACAAAATTTCACAAATAATAAAAAAAAGTAACAAAAGTAACATGATATTTTGAAGTTGAATAATTTGAAATAATATTTTCTTGTTTTTTTTTCCAAATAAATATATATTAAATATATTAAATATAAATATATATATATATATTTAAATAAATATATTTAAATAAATTAAATATATATATTTTACATTGTATATGCGTAGAGTATATCCTGCATAAATATATGCACATTGGAAAAAATAGATTTGCTTTGCACACTGAAAATCAGGTGCAGCAGGGCACAAAGGCATAATCCAAAAACTAAAATAATATATTAATTTAAAAAATTAAGGTCTTTACATACACACGGCTTCTCAAAAATAAATTGTAAATATGTATAATTCATATTTATCTTTTTATTTTTTAAAATGCACATTAAAATAATTTAAAAAATCTTTAATGATGCATCTCCTTCAATATATAGAATTAAAGTAAAAAAAAAAAAAGAGTAAGTTAAAAAAGATATAATTAAATAGTGCATGAAAGGAATTGAAATAAATTAATAAATAATTGCTAAATAAATGTAAATAAAAAGAAGTGCACAGTGAAAATCAGGTGCAGTAGTAAGCGAAGGTGTAATATAAAATCGAAAATTAAATAAAAAAGTAAGACATACACACAGACACACAACTCTTTAAAAATATATAGAAAAAATAAATAGTAAACGATATATATATAAATTATTATGCACACAGTAAAAATGAGGTGCACCAGTGTGCAAAGTATATAATATAAAATGAAAATAATGTATAAATGCAACTCCTTATTAACAACTGTATATTTAACATATATAGATTCAATTTAATAAAAGTATGAAATAACCCTAAGTAAAAAGTACATTTTATATAGAGAAGAGCAGATCTTTGCTAAAATGTTTCAAAAGAGCTGCTCATATTTTGAGTCGCTGTGGATTTGCGTCTCGTCAGCATTTGTGTCTGAGTTTCCTCCCGTTATTGGTGAGGAGGTGTGACGTTTTATCGTTCGACAGCCCGTGATTCTGTCAAGCAGAAGAGTTTAAACATTAGCTCATGAGCGCAGCAACAGCTGAAACAGTCTCAGAAACTTGTGAGCTCGAATGTGGATAATAATGCTGTGATGTGTTCAGAGTTACCCACAATCCACCGTGGCATGAATTAATAATGTGGATTACCGTGTTACTGTTCGCCACTCATATTTATGCTGCTGCTGTTGTTGTTGTGTTTGTCATGTGGGAATTATTATTATTATTATTATTATGAGCTCATCTGTTACTGTTTTCTAGCGTATTCTGGTTAGCGCTGTCCATGTTTGTTCATTATAATGGGACGGATGGTGTATTTTCACAGTGCGCTGACAGCTCGCTTGTGTATGAAGTATCTTCACGTCAGAGGTGAAATGTGTTTATTAATTCATTATGAAGCGAGTGGAGTGAGTTAATGTCCACTCAGTCCATCCAGAAGCGTCTCCTCAGGGAGAAGAGTTTCGATCGCTCAAATCAAGAGGAATTAGACAGTGATAGTCAGAGGAATTACATGAAGTGATAGAGAGACGGAGTGTGTGTGTGCATGTGCGTTTCTGCATAATGACTTTATAATATTCATCTGTCTGTTAATCTACTGTTACAAATCCACTTATATATACAGTATATACACCCACATTTTTTGTTAAGTAAAACTAAAAATAATAATTATAATAATAAATATTATTTCATTGGTAAATAACTGAAGTGCGTTTAAGTTGTTGCACAAAAATTATTAAAATAAATTCAAGCTAAATAGAAATATTTGAAAAAAATATTAAAATGACAAAAGCTCATAAAATTATATTAATTAATAGCAAATTAATCATGACTAAAAACTTTTTTTTTCACCAAAAAGTGTGTATATATATTACAGTAAATAAATAAATAAATAAATATAATTTAATAATTTAATAACATATTTTACGTATTAATATAAATTGATAATATATAATATAATAATAATAATAATATAACTATATCTGTTGATATTAATTTAAACACTATACTGTTTTTTTAAGAATTGTTTTACTTGAGTGTTTTTTTTTTTAATGTAAACAAATAATAACTAATAATTTAGTTGCCCTCATATATATGAAAAAAATGTAAAAATGAACAAAAATATAGTCATTACATAGACACACAATTCTTTAAAAATGAATAGAAATAAATGTTAATAAATAATGTTAAATAAATTTAAATAAATAGAAGTGCACAGTAAGAATCTGGTGCAGTAGTAAGCGAAGGCATAATATAAAATTGAAAATAATTAAATAAAAAAGTAAGACCTTTACATAGACACAAATATACAGAACAAACCGTATTAGCAATCCATTTAGGAGAATATTGGAGTGCTTTCTTGTCTCTTGAGCAATGAAAGAGCAAGATCTGAGCAGCAAACTCCTGCAGAAGTTTGAGCTCTGTGCACAGAAACATAAGCTTATTCAAACTTTCATTTAAGCTGACAGACCAGAAAGAGAAAGAGAACTTGTTAGCGTGTTGTCTCAGAGATAGTTCACTGGTTAATTAAACCACATTGACAGTAGAGTCTAAAAACACTTCAGTGAGCTGTAGCCCAGCAGGGTCGACTGTCTGCAGACTCACACACACACATACACACACACGCACACACGTGTTTTAACGTTCAGATTCGCCGTCAGAGCGCACTGGAGCCGTGAATCTCCAGCTGACCTCATACATGCTGTAATCTTAATTAACTGAACAAACGTCCAGATTTCTGATTTCTGTGTTCACTCGCTTAATTCTCTGTTTAGGGGTTAAAGGTCTCACTCCACTTCTGAAGCTCACAAGCCGCCTACATAGACAGCAGTTTAACGGAACATGTTCTTTGTGAGATTATGAATTCACTAGTTTACTGAGACTGATTAAAGCACAGTAATGTAAGTAAAAGTCAAGTAAATCAAATCATTTTATTTGGTAAGTATATAATTATTATATTAGTAATTACCATTTTGCCAAATGTTAGATGAAAAACTTTCCCTTGCCAGGTAGCTGAAATAATTTTGAGCTGAAGTACAAAAGTTGCTAAGAAATATTAATATTAAATAGCAAAATATTAAAAACTATAATAGTATGTAAAAAAATATCCCCCAAAAATACAGATACTTTAGCTGTTCAGTTTTGCACAATAAAACACATTTGTTTGTATGTCAAGTTAAAAATGTAATAAGTTATTATAAGTTATAATAAATATACTTTTTATGAAAAAAATTTTGATTTTTATACAAAAACAAGTGACCCTGGACCACAAAACCAGTCATAAGGGTAATTGATCTTTATACATCATCCGAAAGCTGCATGAATATGCTATCCATTGATGTATGGTTTGTTAGGATCGAACAATATTCGGCCGAGATACAACTATTTCAGTATATAGAATCTGAGGATGCAAAAAAATCTAAATATTGAGAAAATCACCTTTAAAGTTCTTTGCAATGCATATTACTAATCAAAAATTAAGTTTTGATATATTTACAGTAGAAAATTTACAAAATATCTTCATGGAACATGATCTTTACTTAATTTCCTAATGATTTTTGGCATAAAAGAAATATAATTTTGATAATTTTGTCCCATACATTACTAAAATTAAAACTGAAATATAACAGAAATAAAGCTAAATATAATATTTTTTGGTAACTAAAGGAAAAACTAATAAACAAATGGCAAAATGCCTTGACTAAAATCACTCGGACTAAAACGATGAAAACGGAAAATGTAAAAACAAAAGTTCATTCAAAATATGAATAAGTATAGTGGTATATAAATAATACTAAAAACACTGGTGCTTAATCTGTTAGACAGTTTGCACAGTAAAATGCATTTGTGTTTATAATGTGTATTGAGTTCAAAATAGACTTATTTTAAGTCATAGTAAACATTTTCATGATCTTTTAAGCAAAAATGTTGCAGTCTTTGTATTCTGCGTTGTTACGCTGTGTTTTTAAAAGCAGAAACGAGTGTAATGTAAACCCTTTGCAGGAAAAACCATCAGAACCATCTAATCAGGTGACTTGACTCGTTGTTCATCCAGCCCAGCAGCTAGTTGGTGATGTACATTTGCAAATCCCTAGTATTTTTATGCTTATGGGAGTACAGGGTCTGGTGGAGAGAAGCGCCCTGAACTCTCTCCTGGAGTTTCAGACGTTTTAGGCATTAGGAAGTAAAATTATTCGTGTCTGAGTGAGACAGACTCATCAGAGAGCAGAGTGGCTCTCAACGGGAGCCAATCACGGCGCAGACGTCAGCGTGTGTGTGTCTGAATGTGCTCCAGTGCTTCCACTGACTGTCCAGCGCGTTTGAGACGTGAACCCGTCTGAGGTCACGCGGTAACGAAGCGGCTCCCATCAGTGCTGGTGATTCACGGATCTGTGCGCGGCTCTTAATTGCAGCACGTATCTGTAATTCAGAGCAGTGACATTAAGCGTCAGGTTTTAGAGCTAAAGGGAAATTAGTGTCTGTTATTAACGCCTGCGTGGGACAGCAGTGGCGCAGCCTAAAGCTAAAGCTACGTCTGCAATCTCTCAGCCTTAATCCAAATTTAACCCTGTGTTTCCAGGTGTACGATGAGAGAGTTAGCCGTTAACATTCCCATCCGTCAACACCCGGATGTGCTTGTGACCTGCATGCTGCCGTCTTTAGTCATAACTGCACAAATCTGGTAAATATACAGTGATAAAATGAAATATATGCATTGTGGCTTTTGTTTTTCTCTAGTAAAGCAACTTTGAGGGCTGGTTTTTCATTTGTTTTTTTAAAAAGGCTCCATGTGAAAAAGAGGTGTGCTCATATAATATAAGTATAGTATAGTATATTTTGAAAAAACGGTACTTGCAAATGAAAGGCCGCTGAAGTGTACTTAAAGAGAGACACTCAAAGAGACACTTAAAAGACACTTTAAAGACACTTAAAAAAAATTAAAAGATTTTTTTTTCTTTTTAAATCATTATGTTTTAATAATCTTTTGTTCTTTTGACTAATTTGACTAGTTTTATCAATAATCTTTTTTTTTTTTTTTTTTTTTTAAGAAAAGGAAACCTATTATCATTTTGGTGGTTGAAGTAAAGCTCTAAATTCACTCTATTTCAGCATTAAATGTCAGTTTTAACTATGATAAATTTGGTTTAAATGCAATTAAGATGCAATCAAGTGTCCAAAAACCTTACATATAGTTCACACTTATTTCCTTTTAAACTATTATTTCCATAAACACTTTTTAAAAATTATGCTAAACTGTGCTTCTTTATCACAAGTAAGGCAAACTTTCCTTTATTTTTATTGTTTGTCTCCATCTCTTTAAATTGAACATGTGCTGCATTTTTTGTGTAGTGAGTAGTAAATGACTACAACTTTGATAAACAACTTAATTTCCTGTGAAATCAGTCAGTCAGATTGGATCTTTCACAGAAGCTCTAGCTCTTACCGTCTCCATCTGTAGGCTCCTGTAGGCGTCTGTCTGAGACTTGAGACTAATTATGAACGTTCCTCCAGTTGCATTCTGGGTAACCGTCAGCCTGTGTCATGTGCAGGTTGTGATGTCAGTCACCTTTAACTGTGAAAGCGACCTTCGCTGACGACGACACGAGCACTTACTGGACTGAGATATGATTTTACATCAGAATAAACTGTAGTAGATAGTAAATGTTAAAGGAAGCAAAACTTATATTCTCACTATATACATTACTGCTGAAAATGTTTGGGCTATTTTTTTTTTTTTTTTTAAGAAATGAATACATTTACTCCTCAAGGATGCATTAAACTGATCAAAGGTGACATTAAAGACATTTATAATGTTACAAAAGATTTCTATTTCAATGAAATGCTGTTCTTTTGAACTTTCTACTCATCTGTGAATCCTAAAAATTAAAATGTATCATGGTTTCTACAAAAATATTAGGCAGCACACGTGTTTTTAACAGTGGTAATAAGCACAAATGTTTCTTGAGCTGCAAAACATCATATTAGAATGATTTCTGAAGGATCATGTGACTCTGAAAACTGGAGCTCTGATATTCACATAGAAAACACTTCTTTTAAATTGTAATCATATTTCAGATTTTGTACTGTATTTTTGATCACAGAAATGCATCCTTGGCGAGCAGAAAAGACTTGACCCAAACTTTACTGTAAATTATACAGTACTTTTAATCAATGAGGTTAAATGTGATGTTACTTTACTATGTGATCAGATTTTCATCTAATGATAAAATAGTTTCATTTTTTAATTAGAAAATATAAAATTAGAAAATGTTCTGCAGTCAGATGGTTCTCTCTCATGTAGTAAATATGTGTTTGTGAACACCCGTACGAAGGAGATTTTCTTTGGCAGAATTCTGGATCTTCTCATAACATTTATTTGGTTCGTGAAATGTCGTGATTAGATGCTGATAGTTTGTGCCAGAAATGTTTCTTAGCTTCAGAGTCCAGCTGAACGATCCAGAAATCTCTCTAAACGCTCAGATGAGGTGGACCCTGACATCTGAGTGAAACCTTGCTGAAAAAACATGTGATAATCATGTGATAATTCAGCTCTGAGCTCGTCCGGGTCTCAGCGTTCATTCGAGAGCCGTGAGAGGACGTTTGTTTGTTAATGCACACGTCTCCATCCGTCTCTTCTGATCATCTCCTCCGCGCCGCCGTCTCGCTCTCCGCAACAAAGCGGTCTCTCTCTCGCTCTGCCTGTCTCTCTCTGCTCCTGAGTGCTTTTTAAATAACATCACCTCAATTATCGCACACAGACGGGGCGCTCTAAAAGCCCGAGCCGCAGTCAATCGCCTGCTTGCCAGAGATACACACACACACGCGTATCACACTGTGCACCGTGCTGTTGTGTCTGTGTGAGATTGAAAGAAACACTCTGTTTACTGTCTACTGTACTATATAGGCAGCTATATAACCGGCTTTTCGTTTGAGACACTCTGCAGGTCCTCATATTAAACACACAGCTGAAGCCATCACCGCAGTGATCAATAACCAATCTCGAGTGATGGTGTAATCAATAACCCATCCTCTATCATGTCATTTAATCTTAGCATGTTTGGCTCGTGTGGGCTGGTTAAAGTCCTGCGTCTTTTCTATTCATGTTTTTCTTTCTTTCCACTGAAGTTAATTAGCAGTGTACGGCGAGACGTGACGAACCCGCGCGTGCGTCTTCATCACAGTTATTAACGCGCGTCGTTTCTGCCGCGATGTTCACCGATGATCGGCGTGTCTGTAAACACTACTGAGGTGAATTATTTTGTCTTTGTTAGCGCTGTAGAAGCATTAAACTTTCAGCACATCGATCGACTAAGATGCAGCTTCAGTTCGTGTGGCATGACAGAAACTGTACAACTGAATTATCACAGCAAATCAAAACCACTTAACCGTTATGAAAATCCATTACCTAATTTGGTGTTCGAAATTGCTTGTCAGTCTCGCATTATTCTATATTATCACCAAATATTGAATTCAGTCTTTTTATTAACTTGTTTTCTTTTAATTAATTAACAGGTTTTGTGTTTCTTTATTGATCGCAGGCCTCATTGATCTGAGCTTAATCCTTAGTTTTTGGGTGAAAAAAGCATTATTTGTGGATAATTTTGGCCTACGGTCAATCGGTTCTGAAAAGAAATAAAAAACCAAACCTGTGCTACCTGAAAGAAAACAAGTTAAAAAGAAAAGAAAATTCAAGATTTGGTGATAATAGAGCATAACGAGAAATTTATTGCACTTTTAGTATGCCGATCTTCTTTGAACAGGAACGTCATAAAATCCCCAAAACTTGCCAAACTTACCAAAGTTTTTGGGAGATTGTTGTCTCCCTGTGTGAGCAAAGTCAGTAAGGTTTTGTCCAGTGCAGTTGGACGTTGACTGGCATTTGGAAAAAGAAAATCCACTCCTGGTCAAAATGACCTGAACACAACATGAGGCTCAAATAAGTAAACATAATATGAAATGACCAGGTAAAGTTAGAAATGAGCAATCTGCAAATTTAACAAAAAAAGGAATAAATTGTACAAATAACATTTACTTAAAAAAAAAACTGTGATTGAGAAGATATTGATTCATTTGTACTCAAACTTCAATTTATGTTCACATTTATACACAGTAATCATATTTATTTGCAAGAATAAGATGCCACTTACTCATAACTATGCAATTTAATGAGCTCCTGTGTGTGGAATGTTTAATGACAGCATTTACTGTATTTTCCAGAAAATAAGTCTCACTTTACTACAAGTCACATCAGGTCAAAACCACGTTGTTGAACTTTTATTACATTATTACATTTTAGTTCTTGTTACTATTCGGTAAACATATATATTTGACATATAAGCCACAGTTTGTTTCAGGTGATAAAAAACAGCTTGTATTTATAAAAATACTGTAAAAAATAAAATTAAAGTCACTTTTCAATATAACTCACAGCATGTTTCATATGATAAAAACAGTAAAAAATGTTTTAAAAAATTAAAGTCATTTTGGCATACAAGTCACAACATGTTTCATATGATAAAAACCCAACTTATATTACAGAAAATATAGTAAAAAATTAAAAATAAAATTAAAGTTGCTTTGGAATATAAGTCACAACATGTTTCAGATGATACTTGCATTACAGAAAATATATTAAAAAATAAAGCTAGTGTAGTGTTGTGTGCAGTAAGCAGAATGTTTGTATTCCATTGTGGACACACACACACACACACACTGTCACACACACAAATAATATTAATATGAGCATAAATTAATATTAGGTTTTCCCTTGTATCTCAGCTTGTCTCTGGTCGACCTCCCAGAATCAATAAACCCTGAACAAAACCACACTGAACCGGACTACAGTTCACAGACAGCAGGAAGAGCTGCAATCCCACAATGCATGAACTCATTCATGTCTCTTGCACTCACTTGCTCTCTCTGCTGTGTGTGTGTGTGTGAGTGTGTGTGTGTATCAGTTCTGCTTCAGCTGCTTTATTTTTCTCATACACAGACACAACAGCATGTGTGTGTGTGTGTGTGCGTGTGTGTGTGTGTGTGTGTGTAGCTGTAATCCTCTCAGCAGATTCACCAGGTCACTGATCTCAGAGCAGTCTGGATTTAAAATGCTTTTGTTACTGTTCAAATCTGAGTCAAATCCTCTCACAGCACGCACACACACACACACACATACACACACACACACACACACACACACACACAAGCTATTAAACTTTCAGAAATGTCACTGAGGTTCACACACACACACACACACACACAGTACAGTGGCAGTGGCTGCAGTGTGTGAGATCTCAGAAACGACACATTTAATGACAAAGCTAGAAAGAAAACTGTATTCATTGCGCTGCGCTTTAGGGATATTTGAGGACATTGTTGTTTAGAAAAAAATATTAATAATTTTTTCTAAAAATGCGTAAGGATTTATTTTAGGGTTTGCGTTAGGCTGTA
Organism: Labeo rohita; assembly: GCF_022985175.1. Taxonomy (NCBI): domain Eukaryota; kingdom Metazoa; phylum Chordata; class Actinopteri; order Cypriniformes; family Cyprinidae; genus Labeo; species Labeo rohita. The sequence goes on from NC_066872.1 coordinate 45,418,018, forward strand.
GGTAATGATATGAGTGTGTGTTGAATCGACCTGCACATTTAACCCTAATTATTTTCATAGAATATTATTTCCAGCTCTCACGTGTCTTAAATTAATTTGACATGAATGAAAGTTTATAGACTTTTGTAGATTTGTTATAGCGTCTAATTTTTACCACTGATGTTGACCAGATTATTTTGGTTATTTCTGTGTTATTTCTGTATTGTGTATGTGCTAATATAGTATTTATTAATAAACTGAATTAACTTTTATTTTCATTTTCAGTTTTAATTTTAATGGCAGTTTTAGTCATTTTGTTACATGTTTTTCGATGATAATTAGAGTTTGTAATATTTCTGTAAAGTTTGTGTTTATTTTAAATGTAAGTTTTTCAACTAATATTCAACTAATATAGCTTTATTTCAAGTATAAAAACTATTTTAAATACTTTGTTTTTTGAATGTTTTTCAGTTAATATTTATGCTTTATTTTATTTCTACTTTATTAAAATTAATGTTTATATATAATTAATTAAAACATTTTTTTTTAGCTTTATTTAGATTAAAAGCTATTTTAGTATGCATTTTTTATCTAATACTTATTAGTTTTATTTCCGCTTAAATTCAGTTAACGCAAAACAATTTTAAGTAATTTTAAACGGTTTTAATTTTTTTAAGTTTATATTTTTCATGCAATATTTATATTTATATTTAATTTCAGCTTTATTTCAATGAATGAAAAACAGATTTTTAAATAGTTTTAGTGTTTAGTATTTTGTTAACAATAACAACACTGGTCTGATGTTACATGATCTATGAAAGGTCGACTCAAACTAGTGGCTGAACAAATGCTCTCTCGTGTGGATGTGAGCACAAGTGTGTTGTGTGTAAATGTAAGTGTGTTTCGATGTTTCTCGCTAATTGGCCTCCCGTAGGTCGTCTGGTCTCCCTTTGTTTATGACTGTATCGATGCAGAAAACACACACACACACACACACACACACACACACACACATACACAGGAGACTGTGCTGATGGAACTAAATGACCTCAAGCGTCATGTTTTATAGTGCAGAATCAAAGCGTGTGTGTGTGTGGTACTTAGGTCTCTATGCCTTCTGAGGAGAGAGACATGAAATCCGGAGCTTTTTAATGTCACTCGTTCCCTGCAGGCGAATAAAGAGAGAGCGAGAGAGACTCATAGTATTTATGTTTATGACACACGTCTCTGGCGTACTTCATTCTGACTGGTCAGTCGCCTCATTCCGCTGTCAGAAATGTGTCTATAACGACGTTACACTGTCTAATTGATTGTGGTTTCGTACCACTGTAGTCTTTCTTCTCACATAATAAATAATCTACACTTAAATCAATATTTCATGTACATTTATTGATTTATTTACTAAGTAGCCAAGTAATGCACATTATTATGTACCATCAGACAGTCATTATCACAAAATAAATCACCTGTTCTGATCACCCTGACTGGGTGTGTTTTGCGATAATGACTGTCTGACTTACATATTTAAATGTACAATTATTTTAATGAGTATCTGACACAAATGTCACAAATCTGGACTAATTTCTGGAACTTTTCTGTGAAAATAATGAGTTTTTATGTAAATTGCCATTCAGTTCACTGCAGTAATTTACGTAAAAATATTTATGACAGAGGGCTTGGAGTACCACATGTAAAAAATGTATTTGACTAAATAATTAATAATTTTGTTTTTTAACAAATAAAATGCAAAACATAACATTTAAATTAAATAGTACTAAAAATAACGTACATTAATTAAATAGTACATTAAACCATTGTAAGTATTACTTTTAGAGGTTTCAGAAGTTTTTTTTTTTTTTTCTTTTTTACTTAATTTATTAGTTCAATGCAATAATGGATTTAGCTTGTGTTTATTATGGAGGACTGGGTGTATCACATAAAAAATATGAATTTATCAATTAAATAATAGTGTATTAATTCCTATTTTAAAGCAAAATAAATAATGTTAATAATTAAGAAAACTAAAATTGTATGTTGTGGCACTGTAAATATTTCTTGAAGAGTTTCATAAAATATTTTTCTTTTTTTTTACTTAATAGCTTATGTTTGTTATTGGGGGACTGTGTGGAGCACAAAAATATTAATTTATCAATGATAGTTATAAATAATTATTTATTAAATACATTATTATTATTATTTACAAAATAACGTGCAAAAATAATTGAAACAATTAATAATAATCTGTCGAATAGTACATTAAACCATTGTGAATATTTCTTTAAAAAGTTACTTTTTTTTTGTAATACTGTATATATCATTTTGTTTTATTTTATTTTTGCTTACAATACAACAATTTGTATAAAAATGAATTTTGCTTGTGTTTATTTTGGGGGGCTGGGTGTATCACAAAAATACTGTATGGATTTATCAATTAAGTAATTAACATTTCAATAACACAATAATAAAATGGTGTATTAAACCATTGTAAGTATTTCTTGAAAAACTTTTTTTGCTTGCTAAGTACATTATGCAGTTGCACCGTTCAGCTGTTTAAAGAAAATGTGTTGATATCATTGTATATGGGCCATAATTTAAAATACTTCAGATGTTCCTTCTTTTAAAAAGATAAAAAGCCCAAGATTATTCATACACACACAGACATTTGAGTCATTTATCAGCAGTGAAAGCGAGTATCCGATGAGTGTGAGTGTGTTTGCTGGTGAAGAGCGTCTCTCATCCACATGAATTTTCTTTATCTGTTGAATACAGAGAGTCAGAGACGCGCCGGAGCCTTTAACACTCTTCAACAGCATCACATTAGTATTCATAGGTACTGCTGTATGAGTGTAGTAGATATTTAAACAGACACTGATACGTACAATAGCAAATAAACACTTCTGAATGGATCATCAAACTCATCTAATTTACAGGTTTATTTATTATAAATGAGATTCATTACATATATTTAACCAGTTTCATTGGACATTGTCATGGTGTAATTTCTTCCTCTCTGAGTCTGAAGCTGTAAATGAAAAACGTGTTAATTTTTCATCTGTACATCAGTGATGATTCACTTATATTTCATACTTCTAAGCGTTAATGATAATTACATTTCTCCATAAACTGCAAATGACTTATTAAATGTCCCTTCTGGGTTTTATTGCCATTTAAAGTCTTTCCGAGACTGAATTTCTCCTTCATTTTCCTGATGAACGCGTCGCTGTGAGATTACCTGCAGAAATAAGCTGGTTTATGTTTTATGAACTGTGAGTATGTTAATATTTTACAGATCAGTGTTCACTTAAACATACAAACACAAACATGTCAAGTGAAATCACATTTATTTCTATACCAGTTTATACAGTACAGATTGTTTCAAAGCAGCTTCTCAGGGATAATTGTTGCAAAAGTTTTTAAAAATGCTTTGTAAATATATATTGAAAAAGATTTTTATAGTAAATTTTACAAGAAAAAAATATTTCAATCTTAAAGAGTTAAAGACAGATTTTTTTTTTATTTCATAATTAATATACTATTTTATTATCACGTATTTTTCTTAATTATTATTATTAATATTTTTGGCATGTCATTTTCTAACCAAATTAATGAATTAATAAATTGTTAATTATTTAATTGACAAATTCATATTTTTTTAGGTGGTGCACCTAGTCCTCCATAATAAACAGAATCTAAAGATTAATAAATGCTTGATAACTACACAGTAAAAAATTATTATTGGAGTATATTTTTCAAGAAAATATTGTTGCACTTTTAAAGAGCTTATAAAAACAACAACTTACAATACAGAAAATATAGTAAAACAAAAAATAATAAGTTGGAATATAAGTTGCAACATGTTTCAGATGATAAAATTTCAGATGAGACAATTTGGTAAAAATTTTTTTTTTTTTAAAACCTCTGGAATATAATTTGCAGCATGTTTAATATGATAAAAATTCAACTTAAATGACACAAAATATGGTAAAAATAAATAAAATAAAAACATAATCTAAAGATTAATAAATGCTTGATAAATACACTGTAAAAAAAATTATTACTGGAGTATATTTTTCAAGAAAATATAATTGCACTTTTAAAGATCTGAATTCAAGTTTAAGAGCTGAGTCCAAATTCTGTTGTTTAATATACTGTTTTATTAATACACACACACACATATATATATATATATACACACACATTTTTCAGAATTGTAAATAAACAATACTATTTCAAAATTTCATTTTTCATTTAATTTAATTACTTGCCATTTCTTTGTTTGTGGAATTTACTGGAAAATTCCACAAACTAGTGATTTTCTAGTGACTTACTAGAAAAATAGTTTGTAGTTAACTAATGTAAACCTTACTGTAAAGTGTTTCAGAAACTGTTTTGAGATATCAATATTTCATGTGGGGAAAAGAGATGAAAAAAAAAGAGCTGGAGTGAAAAATGAAAGACAGATTCTTCTGTGTGTCTCTGTGAGGGTCAAACTTTCATCTCTCTTACAGATGTGCCTGATCTCCACTGCTGCCCTTCACTCCCACACCGTTCAAACACACACAGTGTCACATGACCATCACAACTCATCGGCCAATCAGCGTTTGACTTTACATAAGAATGTGTCCGCTCTCCTCCACAGGTTCTCCGGCACGACTGACAGCGGAGCTGAGTTAGCGGTGAGTGTCAGAAAGTTGAGCAGCACTAAACTTTACGCAAATGAGAGGTGAGAAACGCCACAGCCAATCGCGGTGAAGAGTGGGACGGGACGTCTGTCATGAGCGTGTCAATATCTGCTGATGCTGCAGCCATGATGAATTAGTGCACATAAGTTTCTATCCCTCTGAAAGTTATAAGCAGAGTTTCTGGTGTAGATTCGAACATATTTGACATGCGAGGAACTAAATCAACTGCAACTTGAATCTGTTTTTTTACATTCATTCCACAGATTTATCTTCAAGATGACTGCAGGAGGCATTCAGCCTTGCACTAAAGCAGTGGCGATTGCTCTGAGATTCACTGGTCATGTTTTGACACGCGGGTCAGCGTTTGAGACGGTGTTTGACGTGTGGAGCTCATGCCGCTGAAGATGCTGTGTTGTGATCCCAACTGTGGGTTAAACAGCGTTTGAAGAGTCGAGGTGAAATGACATCTTTGAAGACTCCAGATTTTTTCCAGTTTAACTCACTTTCCATTTCTGGCAGCACATATAAACCCACAATTGTATATGACCGTACCTGCACATCAGTGTTATTTTAGTTTCTTTGAGATACTGAATCAGGGTTATTATAGTTAACTAAAACCTTAAAAAAGTACCTTAATTAATTAACATTAACTAAAAACAAAGTTTTTATTTAGTTGCAAGGCAACATTTTTCATTTTCATTTAGTTCAACTTGATGTACTACAAAAACTAAAACTGAAATGAAACCTATACAGACACGTATAAAAAAAACACAACAAAATGACCAAAACTTTAACCAATTTTTAAACGAAACCAGAAAAAAATAAAAATGAAAACTAATTCAAAATATTAATAAAAACACTAATCGTATTTCAATTTAAAAAATAGATTAAAAAATAGGTTTTAGTTTTAGACAGTTTTACATACATTTTTTCTTTTGTTGCGGGGGAAACTTCTATTCAGCAAGGATGCATTAAATTGATCAAAAGTGCCAGTAAGGACATTTATAATACAAAAGATTTCAAATAAATGCTGTTCCTTTGAACTTTCTATAAAATGTATCACGATTTCCACAAAAATATTGGGCAGCAGAACTGTTTTCAAAATTGCTGATAATCAGAAATGTTTCTTGAGCGGCATATTAGAATGATTTCTTAACCTTTGAACAGTAGTGTGCATGAATCAACACCATCTTTGACAGCATTTGCTACACTCTGTTTTCAATCAGGTCCAGTCTCAGGTGCAGGAGATTTACAGAGAAACGTGGATAAAAGCTAAAAAAACAGGTATCACTACATGTCTTATATGTGATGTAGTTTGTTAATAGTGCATGTAGAACGAAACAGCGCACACACACACACACACGTGTCACACTTGGTCAAACGTGTCTCTGGTTTCCTACAGTAAGTGCAGCGGAAGTGTCCTTATCAGTGTGTGTGTGAGACACTTGTCTTTCACTCTGTATGTTTCCATTTAAAGTGCGTCCTCTGTATCACCTCACACTCTCTCAAACACACACACACACTCAGAGACTCTTGGGTAAAATAATCGGCGTACGTTCCAGATAACAGAACACGGTCTTATCAGACAGAGATGAGTGCTAATGGAGGGAAGGTCAGGAGTGAAGTTATGAGATGCACACGTGAGCCAAGGTGAGACTCTTTGAAACACCTCAAGAGTCCTCCTGCAACGAAAACGAGCACGAGCAGAGACACTGAGGTCACTACTGCTGTCAGACTCACGGCTTTATGCTTCCGTTATCGTTTCATGCTTTTATTGAGCATATTCTGTACTATATTCGCAAACTGCTTAGTGTGTTTCACATACTGATTTCACTTCATTCTGTTTACTGATATTTTCTGTTTACTGTATCTCAAACAGTGTTTATTGATATTTTCTGCTTTTTATTTATGTATTCTCATATTTTAAACACTTGCTACATTTCTGCTCTTTATTGACAGAATTCTCATGTTTTCTGCATTTTTTTAACCATATTCTCATATTTTTAGCACTTTGTTTACCATATTATCATGTTTTCTGTGCTTTATTTTCCATTATCTCATGTTTTCTGCACTTTATTTACCATATTCTCATATTTTCAGCACTTTGTTTACCGTAATCTCGTTTTCTGTGCTTTATTCAAAGTATTCTCATGTTTTCTACACTTTATTTACTTTATTCTCATATTTTCAGCACTTTGTTTACCATATCATCATATTTTCTGTGCTTTATTTACTGTAATCTCATGTTTTCTGCACTTTATTCTCAGTATTCCCATATTTTCTGCACTTTATTTACTTTCTCATATTTTTAGCACTTTGTTTGCTAGATTTTCATATTTTCCGCACTTTGTTTACCGTATCATCATATTTTTTGCACTTTATTTGCCATATTCTCATATTTTCTGCACTTCACTGTATTCTCATATTTCTATGCTTTATTTACTGTATCCTCATATTTTCTGTACTATACTATATTCTCATATTTTTACTGTATTTTATTAACTCTACTCATGTTTTCTGTCCTTCAATAAATCTCATATTTTTTGCTCTAATAACTGTATCCTTATAGTTTTAGTTACTATATATTTCCTGCACTTTATTTATTGTACTTTCATATTTTCTTGACTTTATTTACTATATTTTTCATTTTATGCGTTTTTTTTTACCATATTCTTATATTTTCCACACTTTGTTTTTAGAGTATTCATATAGTATTGTCATATTTTCTTAATTTTATATCTTGGGATGTTCAGCCTCTTGATCGTATTCTGATATTCTATGTCTGTGTCTGAATTTGTGTTTCTTTCTGCTTTATTTCCACCATGATTTATTCTTCATCGTCACAGAGTCCTAGTGCAGCCACACAGATGAATTTCCCTCCATTTTAAATATGACATAGAATTAAATTAAATTAAATGAGGTATCAGATGTCACACGTTTCGTAGTCTGTGTCTTTGTACCCGTCGGCTCATTTCTCTTTCACTCAGTTACACGCAGAGCGAATATCAGCATTTCTCCCTGCATTTGAAATACACACAAATACCCTCCCCAGTGTTTTTCTGTCACTCACCACAGCCACACTCGTTCTGATGGTGAAATACTATTATAAAAACAGATGTGTATGTATGAGAAATGAGCATGTGTGTGAGAGATGCTGTGCCTGATATTGTAGGTTTGTGTTTGCAGGAGAAAATGATAGTGACAGCAGAAAATAAGCCAGAAGCCCTCAGATCCGCGCCCAGCTCCAGAGATGAAGACGCCGAGCTACGTGAAGAACATCATGGACGGAGGTAAAAACAGAAGCGCAGGAGTGTAAAATGAACCGGTTTTTCAGAGTTATGTTAGTGCCAACACACACACACCTTAAATACTGAAGTCTAGTGTGCATTGTTCATTGTTAAACAGGTTGAATTTATGATTGATGTTGATATCATACACTACCAGTCAAAAGTTGAGAATAATTAGGATTTGTACAAGTTTATGAAAGAAGTTTCTTCTGTTCACCAAGGCTGCATTTATTTGATAAAAAAATACAATAACATTGTGAAAAATTATTCATAAATTATTTTTAAAGGATCGTGTGACACTGAAGACTGGAGTAATGATGCTGAAAATTCAGTAATAAATTACATTTTAAAATATATACACATAACAAACAGTTATTTTAAATGGTAATAATATTTCACAATATTACAGCCTTTTCTGTATTTTTTATCAAATAAATGCACTCTTGGAGAGCGAAAGAGACTTCTTTCAAAAGCAGTCAACTTTTGGCTACATATATAGTGACTGTATTGTGTTGGCACACCCGAAAACCAAAAATCAAAGAGTTTTGTGAGATTTAGAGTCAGTTTTAATCACAAGGGGTCGTTTAATTGGGTTTAATTCAGAGAGAGCGTGCCGGATAACTGTGTGCTCTTTAGACGCCGGTAATTTATCACCTCTAATCAGGGACCCTGATTAATTACCCATTAGGCAAAGCGTGATTGTTTATATAGTGTGTCATTCAAACAGAGTGCCAAATAAATATACACATACCGGAAAAACACTTCTTGCAAAGAGGAAAAAAATACTACCATCCTTCTCACACACAGTAGCTCGGCTAGTGAGCTGCCTACACAGGCAGCCAACTTCAAATACAGCATCTTAAATGAAATAAAACCATGTTTATGTGTTTGAAACACTCTACATAGACAAAAACACATAGCACTTCTTAAAGGAGGCTTAAATCACCATGCATTTCAATGAAATTTGATGCACGCATGATGACGCTCTAAGTTGCACATACAAAAATTGGGTAAAACAGCCTATTATTTTTCATTTAGAATGAATATTTTTTTATAATAGAAATATTTTCCTTTAGCTCATCTGCCAACTTTGAATCTTTCTTTAAACTGAAAAAAAGGTTCATTTATGGCATTGCTGTGAAAAGCCCGTTCTGCAACCTTTATTTTAAGAGTGCATTCACAGCTATGAAATAAGACTGATTTTGCTGCCTTTGTATAACCTTTAAATCAGTTGTGTTTGCGTTAATTGTGTGCTCAAATCCCTGAGCCCTTAATGGTTTAAGAATGAGGTCAGTGTGCAGAATCGAGGGGTTTAAACCCATTTGCTCTTATCTGCTAATGAAGAGATCTTTCAGTCAGTTCAATTACACAGAATGACTTCAGCACAAACACACACACAAGTAGAGTCAACAGTTCATGCTCAAGTGTTGGTTTGAGAGCGCAAAAACTCGAGTGTTGCATTCACAATGCAGTAACGTAACCTGTCGTCTGTTTTTCCTTCTAACTCAACTGGTGTAATGACAGAGCAACAGTTTGAAGAGAGTCTCGCTGCTACTGTAGTTGATTAATAACAGCTGATTAATAGAGCGCAGCAGGGATGACATTATTTTACATGGTTTCATCTTCCTGAAGTCAGTGTTTTTTTAATGGGTTTTTGTGGGTAAATGCCTGAAATAAGCTCAAGTTTAAGCCATTATATCTAATGTATTATGAAGGAGTTTTAATGCATCAAAGGAGAACAACAATTCGCAAATAATTTACTCACCCCCTTGTCATCCAAGATGTTCATGTCTTTCTGTCTTCAGTCATAAAGAAATTATGGTTTTTGAGTTTTTACTAAAATGAACGAAATGACCTGAAAAAAGATTTGTTCATTTGCTGAACGAGACTCAAAGGTCTCGACTCGAGTCAGTAAAATGATCCGAACTTCCCATCATTACTACGAAAAACTCTGTCTTATTTTGTCCTACAACTTGAGAGGAGGACATCGTTGTACCTTTTTGTTTGTAAACAGCGTTTATAAACTTGCTTGCACTTTCTTAGTCTTTGTGCGTTCGCTTTGTAAACACGGTGTCTGTAGTTCCGCCTAAGTTCCGCGTGACTTTTCGACATGATTCAATAGTACGTAGCGTCGTGAACGCGCATCCCAGAGCCTGAAAAAATTTATTTTCTGAAAAAAAATGACCTATTGTTTCACTAGATAAGACCCTTCTTCCTCGGCTGGGATCGTTTAGAGCCCTTTGAAGCTGCATTTAAATTACATTTTGGAAGTTCAAATTCAGGGCACCAATCAAGTCCGTTATATGGAGAAAAATCCTGAAATGCTTTTCTCAAAAACCATAATTTCTTCACGACTGAAGCCAGAAAGACATCAACATTTCGGATGACGGGGGGTGAGTAAATTATTTGTGAATTGTTGTTCTGGAAGTGGACTTCTCCTTTAATTATTCCTTGTGATGCACTTTAATATGCATTGTATGATTTTATGAATAATTTTAACCATAGTTATAATACTTATCTAATAATTGTTACAAAGTCTAATGCATTAAAACACATGACAAACAAACCTATTATAATGCATTTTAACTTATTATTTATTAAAAATATTTATGAAAAGATATAATGCATTACATTAAATATCTGTACAATTTATTATACATAAAGGGTTTAAGTAAAATGTTTTTTTATTTTTTTTAAAGCTTTTATTTATCCAATTGTTAAGCGTGGCTAAATGGGATACAACTCTGAGGACTGCATTCACCAAGCATTTGAAGCTGTAGATCACATTTCTGTCAAACTGCTTCTATCAGATCAGACTCTCCCGGTGATGACGTCTTGTGGTTTGGAGACACTAAAATGTGGCCCGTAAAACATCGCTCATCTCTTGACATGCGCTCGGAGATACCGACTCATATTGAAATCTGCTTCAGAGCTTCGTGTCGAGATCTTTGTCTGTGCTGTTCATACTTTCCTCAAGGGCTCGTTCAGTAAAGTTTTGTGAAATCTGAAATGCATCTGCTGCTCGGTGGATTGTAGGCTGGTAGTTTAACTTAAACTGTTTGTCTTTCACGGCACACGTCGGTGCCTTTGCTCCTGCTGAATACTAATATGTTCTTACTTATTCATGTTGCCAGATGTTTGACTATTAATATCCACATTGCGGCTTATTCTGGTCATATGTTCTAATGGGCCAAGAGGCCATTTCCAAAGCAGAAACGCGAGCAGTGGAATATGAAAAATGTTGAAAATCTCAAGACATGTTTTTTAAAAGTTGAACTTATTTTAACATGCACTGCATTTTAAGAATGCATGCATGCGTGAGACGATGCAGAAGACAGAAGACACGAACACAGCGGTCAAACATGTCAGTTTTTGTCTAGTTGAGTGTTCAAAATGTTTTTTAAATGTTTTGCAAACATAAAGGAAACATTCCATTTTATCATTTTGCAAACATTATTGGAATGTTACTTTGAATTTTCTCTGAACATTCTAAAACAAGGAGCAACATTTAAAAACTGTTAGATGAATGTTCAGCTACAATGTTTCTAGAGAAAAATGTTTTTTGTTTTTTTTTTTATGAATTTTGTTTTAAAAAATAAAATAGACACAAATGAGTCGAACAGTTGTCATCTAGTAATAGCACAGAGCTATAAAATGAATGTGGAGCAGCTGATCTTTAAAGACTAATTCAAGTTCATATTTAGTCTCACAATGAAATCTGATTGTTGATGATTTCAGGCAGCTCTTGCTATTTTTATGAAGCATCAGACGTTCAGGGAACGGTCTGCTAGCGCGTCTCGTTCATTCTCCCATACAGATGGTGGTGTTTAAGAGCAGACGGCGGCCGTTCTAAAACACGCGTCTCCTCGCGGCTCGCTCGCGGCTCGTGTGGTCTCACGCTGACCCGTAATCTGCTCTCACACCCCACATGCCGGTTTTGTGTTGTTCTGGACATGTTGATGCAGCAGATTTGAGCTGCTGGGGGACATAATTAATGATCTCATTAGAGGGACTTGTTAGCGAGGACAGCGGCTCTGAGTCCACATATGCTCGTTAGTAAACGCTTTCAGAATTGCTTTTTAGGGTCACGGAACATCCTGCTGTTAGAAAGCGTTAAATCATCATGAGTCTGATCTTCAGAATCTGATTGTGAATCTAAATCTTTAGTAAGGGCAGTTTTGCAAGGTTTTGCTAGAGAAATAAACAACCTGGTCTGGAAAAACAAGCCCAAAATAAGCACACAAAGGGATTTTATCCCATTTTTCCAATGTTTTGCCACAAGTATTGTTAGTTTTCATTTTTTTCTAGTCAGCTCCAAAAGAAAGTCATCCAACTACATGACTATGTCATGAATGCACTAAATTGAAAATTACGATTTTATTGTCCTCAGAAATCATAATACACATAAACTCTAGCCACTTTAATTTCCCTGGCTATCTAAATCAGATGTGAATTTTATTATTATACCCTCTGGTGCTCTTTGGTGATCTTAAAATGACAAATTTAAATTACATTTTTAACTTAATCATAATGGTACTAAACTTGGTAACTTTAATGACACTTGCTACATGAACACACAAAGAAATTGTAGACATGATTAGAAAAGTTTTAATGGAAAAAATAGTCTAATTTGACTCTCATTTGACTAATTAAATATAAAGTAAGAAAGTACAGCGCAATTTTTATTGCACAATCAACAAATCAGCCACAATGAATTAGAGAATGCGTAAATTAGAGGTGAATATTGTGTAGTACACTCTAACATATAAATATGGGGACCTGTTACCACAACTTAAAAAATGCATGGTTGCAAGGTAAAAATTCTAGTTCATTCATTTAGTTAAATCTTGAAACCTAAAAGTGGCAACATTAGTTTGAGTTCTGCTGACAAAATGATATTGATTATTACATTACCTTAATATTGTGTATAACAAACTCAAATTTCAGCATTAATTGATTTTCTTAAAAAAATACAGTAATAAAATATAGTAACTTAATATAATTGTCTTATTGACTTTGGACATTTTGCAGTAGATTTCTAATTCCCAGCATGCTTTGCATGGTATTGGATAATAAGAATAAATGTTGTGTATTTTTAAAAAAACACAATTTTTAGATTGTGATGCTAAATCCTAAACCCTCTCTAAATACTAAAGATTAAATATTAATAAAACAAAATAGAGTACATTCATTTCAGTGTGACCACCAAGTGGGTAACCACCAATAAAGGGTTAAAGGGAAGGAACAAAACGAAGAAACGTTTTACTTTTGCATCAAAAGTAGCTTGTAATGGCATAAAGTTGCTGAATCAAATGACTTCAGATGTCAAAATAGACTGGCAAAGAAAATAACTAGACACATCACATCATATGATGTTTGATAACAAAATTCGGGAGGAGCACGATCAGATAATCAACTAATTTGGCACAGGTGCAACTTGTCTAGCTAATCATCCAAACTAGCACAAGTCATATAAATGCACACAGCCGACTTACCTCCGTCATTCAGCTGTTTTTCGGCATCCCTCCTCCACCCTAATTCCTCACTATACTTGGGATGGGGGGAGTTCTCTGGGTTCGGGCCATGTTCCGGGCTCGGAGCCCTCCCCCAGGACAGCACGCCAAAATATGCTTACTGTTAACTCAACCGGATTAGATGTTAGGGTGAACTCGTGAAATTAAATAATGATAAACCACTAACAAGCCACAATACACAACTTTATTCTGAAAATAAGCCCAAACACGCAACCCACGACTGTCTACATTTATAAGTGTCTACCACTAAAAAACAAGTGCAGAGTCATTTATAATAAGTAGACCTGGCAGTCCTGACTAAGTCATACTTTCATACAAGAGTTAGCATGGTCTAGTTAGCTGGTAGATGTTGGAATGGCACCATCCTGACAGCGTTTTTCTGCGCTGACAGCTCTTCAGAAGTATTATGATGAAATAGTTATTTCTTACAAGCAACATTCATTGTTTTTTTTTTCTTGGCAGACAGCTGTAATCTCATGTCAGGTGTGTTTTCTTGCTTTTTTGCATGGAGTTTTGCACTTTTCCATTAGTGCCAGGGCTTTTGTACAGACGTCTGGAGTTCTAATGAAGAGTTTATCGCTCTTAGACGAATGCTGAATGAATTCTGCTCCTCCTGTCATATGGAGAACAATGGCGCTTTAATGCGGCTCATATTTCATGTAGGCCGCGGTGGTGTTTATTTCAGAGGTGTGTGCGGGTCACAGTCGCTCTCCGTGGGCTTGTCTCTCAGTTCCAGCTCAAAGCTCAGTGTTTATGGAGCTCGTACGCCATTAATCATTTTTCAGCTAAATAATGGTGTCATGCCATAATCCATCATGCACACAGAGCGCTGGGCATTACAGGATGTAATTACACTTAAGAGTATGTGCGTGTGCGTGTGTGTGTGTGTGTAAGACAGCGGTTTCATGTTTGGACTGTGAGGATACATAATTACAGGCCATTTAAATACTTAATAAATACTGTAATTTTTCCATTTCTGATGACAGTGATTGGCATTTGTGAGGTTGTTCTGAGTGTTTTGTTTGTTTGTTACTAATATGCCGTTGCTAGGGTGTTCTGTGTGGTCGCTAGGTGCTTTTTTCCTGTCTGAGAGTCTGCGGTTTAGAACGATCTATCCCTTTTACAGAATAGAACTGCTTTATGAATGTACTAGTCAAGTGTTAATATAGCACATATAAAAAGTACACTTCTGTAATACCATTTTAATATATATCAATTTAGGCCTAAATGCAGCATCAAGACATGCAAATGCATGATTTTTTCCCACCAAACAAAAAAAGTACAGAAGTTCAGAAAAAGTTGGTTCAAGTTTGGTTCAAACAGTTCAGACTTTACAAAATCATGCATAAATCAGATCACAACACACAGCAATGCTATCATGAAGCAAGCATGAAGCTCAAGTGGTTTGGGAAAAACAGATTCAATATTTTACAATAAAGGTTTTGAGGCACTCAAGATAAAGCGTGAACCAAAAACCAAGGAGAAAAGATGAGTTTTAATATATCATTTTTAGGATGGGATCTAAAGTCTAATAAAATCAAAAATGCAAGTGATCACCTTAAAATGTTAATCATCAGCAGGTCGTAGACAGAAATGAGTCTGCTGGTCGTCCAGCTCCACTGATGTGTTCTGTGTGCCGTGTTTGTTCTGAGCTGAACAGTAGTATCGTCCACTGTGTGTCATTTTGACATTGTTGATGGTCAGGTCTGGTCCGGTCTGAACTGGATTCAGGAGTCCTTCAGTGTCTCTGTACCAGGTGTAGTTGAGCAATGCTGGGTTTGCATCACTGCTGCAGCTCAGCGTCACTGAACGACCCACCAGAACTAAACCAGCTGGATTTACCAACACAGATGTGCTTTTAGGAGAATCTGATGGAAGAGAAAATCATTACTTCATAATTTACAGCACTAGTTACAGATGATCGTTCAGCACAGATTGAAATAATTCCTGTCTTACACTGAACTCGTAGCATACGGAACTCGTGTGTTGTGATCTGCTGCTGTAGCTGGTGTGTTGTAGTGCATTTGAAAGTGACTCCATGATGATAATGAGAAACAGTAAAGTTCAGATCAGAGATGAGCTCAGTTTTGCTCTGATACTGCCGTTCTGTGACGCTCTCATTGAGATACGAGCTCCATGTGAGATTTGGTGGATGAAAGGGACAGAAGATCTTAGTAGAGCAGCGCAGACTCACTGAACTTCCTTCCATCAGCTCCATTTCCTCCGTCACCTCATGTTGATCCTTAAAGACGCTCACTGTAGGTTTGGGTGGAGATTCTGAAACACACATAGAGATGGAGTCAAATAGTAGAAGAAAATGTAGATTATTATGCCCAGGGAAAAAACAGCACATTTGCTGAGGGGTTTGCAAGATGCAGTGCCGGCGCCCAATCGTATGTATATATACGCTCCTGTAAAACTAACCCTTACAGAAAACTTGTAATATGACACTTGACAGAAAAAATCTCAGCCATTTCTCACGAACATAAATCAGATGGCCGTACCATGACTTTATTTTTTTGCATGACAGGGATATTCGGAAATTAACTCATATTAGCGTTAATCACTTTGCCCTCTCAGGCAACAACGTTAAATGTTGATTGACTTCATGACTTACAATGAAAAAATATATATAATTCAAGCGTACCATTTTTTGCATTTTAATGCATTGTTTTTCTGTGAAAAGTTATCTATGAAACGACAGCCATATGCACTGCATATACTACATATATCCAATAATGGTTGTGCATATTGTACAGTAGTAGAATTATTTTTCAGATACAGACACACTATTAAAGAAGCACAAACAATACGACACTCACCTATGACGGCAATTTCAACATGGGGGTATCCAGGTTTTTTATTATGCAGTTGACCCCTGGATTCAAGTCTGAAGAAATATGACCCATCATGACTCTGACTGACATTATCGAAGCGTGTGCTGCAGTTTTTCTGTGTTGCAGTGCCGAATATTTGTCCTTTAAACAGTCCAGAGTTGGGTCTGCTGGAGTCAAACACCATATTATGAGGTTTTCCTTCTTTAAACCATATTCTCTTCGCTCTATTGGTGAGATCCTTTTCATATTCCTGATCGATATCAAATGTGCAAGGTATGAAAACACAGGATCCTTGTAGAGCTTCTACTATCTCTGGCAGATTGATACTGAAGCCGCAAAAAACACCTAGAACAGTAAACAAAATGATGAAATGATTTAAAGTTTATATGAAGAACAAACTTACGAAGCTTACATGCTTTCTTAATAATTCAGCTTGTTAAAAAGAGTAATAATCGATAGGAATGAGACCTTGGATCAGCGATGCAGTGAGGAGGAACTTCACCAGTGTTTCCATCATTTACATTCACCTTACAGCAGAATATGCAAACACAAATAAAAACAATTAGGCTTATATTATAATACAGAATTGATAGTAAAGCTAAATTAATTTATTATTTAAACTCATATTATCTCTAAAGTCCTAAAACTGTTCGAAATATAAAATAATACTGTAAATGTCAAAAATAAAGAACATTATTAGAACAAATGACTTGATTTAGATTAAAACTGGTCATGCTTGAACATGTTTCGAACATCAGAATGTTTAAACAACTGAAAATTTTTTTATTTATATTAAATCATTTTTATTGTGTTGCGTGTAAATGACTTACCAGAGAAGAGAGTTGAAGACGTCAGAAATCCTCTCGTAGGTGTGTATGGAAATATGTATGGCATTTTAACTAGTATTAAAGTTTTTACCACTTCCCTTTTAGTCAGACCAAAGCATTAGGGAGAGCTAAGCAAAAACTGCGGTGTGTGCATCTTGCATGAGGCCTCTGTGGTTATGTGATGCTGCTCACTTGGTTTTGTTGCATAAATTTCTACTTTAAATCAATAAGAGCTGATTAATTCACATTTGGGTGCTGTTTGTGTGGCAGTCAAAAAAATTATTTCAATGAAATGGATGTACTATATTTCAGTTCAGTAATGTTTTTATTTCATGTTTTGTGTTTTTAGGGGATTTTATGGTACTAAATTAAATTTATGGAATAGTTATGATACTTTTATTATCCATTAGCCGCTTTATTAGAAATAGACCAAAAAAGGTTGGTTTCAGAGCTTGTTCAAACTGTATCTAGCTGCTAACCTCAAACCAGCCCTGAACATTTCATCTTCCTGTTTTTCATTTCATAAAACCTCTTCCTTGTAGTGCATGTCTCCTTGTAATCGTATGTTTATTCGCTTCATGTTTCATGAAACATTATTTATAGTAAAAGTTATGAAAGACATTTAAGATAAACAGTGAACCAAAAAGCCAATGAGAAAAGATGAGTTTTGATATATGATTTAAATAATGTTTATTTTAGGATGGGATCTAAAACCTAATGACAACAGGAACAGGTGTGATCACCTTAACATGTTAATCATCAGCAGGATGTAGACAGAAGTGAGTCTGTTGGACGTCCAGTCAGTGCACTGATGTGTTCCGTGTGCCGTGTTTGTTCTGAGCTGAACAGTAGTATCATCCACTGTGTGTCAGATTGGTCTTGTTGATGGTCAGGTCTGGTCCAGTCTGAAATGGATTCAGGAGTCCTTCAGTGTCCTTCAGTGTGTTTTCTGTGTTTTGTCTCTAGTCAAGTCAAGTCAAGTCAAGTCACCTTTATTTATATAGCGCTTTTAACAATACAGATTGTGACAAAGCAGCTGTTCAAATAGTATACGATATCGCTGGAAATTAAGTGAATTAAGTCTCCAACTGAAGCTGTCCCTGGGAGTGTCCCCATTTTACTGTACGTTCAAGCCTGACCAATATACAGTATCAAAACAGACATTTGTTATCATCAGTTATCAAAACAGACATTGTTATCGTTTTTAAGGTACACTGTAAAAAATAAAAAACACAATTTGTTGAGTCAGCTTAAAGTAATTTGTTACCCTGCTGCCTTAAACTTTTAAGTTCAGTCAACTAAAATAAGTTTAGTCAACTTGAAATGTTAAGTTGTACTAAGTAACAACTTAGAAATTTGTGTTTGCTAAACTTAACAGATGGGTAAGTAACCCAGCTGCCTTAAAATTTCAAGCTGATTCAACTCAAATATCTAAGTTGTCACTTAGTACAATTTAACAACATTTGTATGTACTTTAAAGCATTCCTAAAAGTTTCACTGTCACAACATAGTAATTTCCACAAACACATCTTAACTGTCACATGGCAAAGGTACACCCAGTTATAAAAGAAATAAATAACACCAAACCAAATAATAATAATAAAAAAGATTCCTCATAATCATATGTTTATTGTCTTCATGTTTCATGTGTAGAATCGTATTTTGCAGTAAAAGTTATGATGGACACTCTAGATAAACACTGAACCAAAAGCCAAAGAGAAAAGATGAGTTTAGTATATAATTTGAGTCATTTTTGGATGGGATCTAAAGCCTGATGAAAACAGAAACAGGTGTGAACACCTTTAAATGCTAATAGTCAGCAGGTCATAGACAGAAATGAGTCTGCTGGACGTCCAGCAGCACTGATGTGTTCTGTGTGCCGTGTTTGTTCTGAGCTGTACAGTAGTATCGTCCACTGTGTGTCAGTTTGATGTTGTTGATGGTCAGGTCTGGTCCGGTCTGAACTGGATTCAGAGGTCTTTCAATGTCTCTGTACCAGGTGTAGTTCACTGCTGGGTTTGCATCACTGCTGCAGCTCAGAGTCACTGAACGACCCTCCACAACTAAACCAGCTGGATTTACAGACACGGATATGTTTTTAGGAGCATCTGATGGAGGAGAAGATGATTTAGGCCTCCCCAATATATAGTGTTATTATTTTACTAATTTTTTTTAAATAATCAGAAATTTGTGTTAGCACTGTGAAATAACACTAATGGATGTATGTGAAATATTTAGTGGGAAAAACATGCTTTTCTTATAGTACTGATAGAGTTGGCATGTACACTGCACACTTATTTGCTGGTTTATTACATTAAATATTACAAATATTTTTTTTCAAGTTTTATATATAAAGTCTAAATCCTCATCTAATATAGTAATGATTGTTAATAAATTATTAAAGACTCCTAATACTCACACTGGACGTCCAGCAGCACTGATGTGTTCTGTGTGCCGTGTTTGTTCTGAGCTGTACAGTAGTATCGTCCACTGTGTGTCGGGTTGGTCTTGTTGATGGTCAGGTTTGGTCCGGTCTGAACTGGATTCAAGAGTCCTTCAGTGTCTCTGTACCAGGTGTAGTTCACTGCTGGGTTTGCATCACTGCTGCAGCTCAGAGTCACTGAACGACCCTCCACAACTAAACCAGCTGGATTTATCCACAACGATGTGTTTTTAGGAGCATCTGATGGGGAGAATTTAGACTATTGCATTGTAATTCATAGTAGTATTTATCGATCAGCTTTAAATTATATAATTCCTGTCTTACACTGAACTCGTAGCGTATGGGACTGCTGTGTTGTGATCTGCTGCTGTAGCTGGTGTGTTGCAGTGCAGGTGAAAGTGACTCCATGATGACGGTGAGAAACTGTGAAGTTTAGATCAGAGATGAGCTCAGTTTGGTTCTGATACTGCCGTTCTGTGATGTTCTCATTAAGAGATGAGCTCCATGTGAGATTTGGTGAATGAAAGGGACAGAAGATCTTAGTAGAGCAGCGCAGACTCACTGAACTTCCCTCCATCACCTCCTGCAGATCCTTAAAGACACTCACTATGGGTTTGGGTGGAGATCCTGAAAAACACATATAGATGCAGTTAAATATTAGATCATATGGATTATGATGTCCAATAATGAAGGTACATTACTATTGTACAGCAGCAAGAACAATTTGATACTCACCTAAGACAGCAATTTGAACTTGGGAGAATGTAGGTGCTATGTAGCTATATTTCAGTGCACTATTGCCCTCAATTCTGAAGTAATATGACCCATTATGACTCTGACTGACATTATCGAAGCGTGTGCTGCAGTTTTTCTGTGTCGCAGTGCCAAATATTTCTCCTTTTAACAGTCCAGTGTTGGGGCTGCTGGAGTTAAACACTTTAACTGTACCGTCTTTAAACCACATTCTCTTTGCACTATCAGTGAGTAAATATTCATATTGTTGATTAATATCAAATGTGCAGGGTATGAAAACACAGGATCCTTGTAGAGCTTCTACTGCCTGTGGCAGACTGATACTGAAACCACAAAAAACACCTAAAACACAAAGAGACATTAAGGAAGTAATCATACAGAATTTTTAATGCAGAACAGATTTCTACTGCACTTATTGCTTGTCAGTCTCATAAAATTCATAAAGTTTTCTTATAGTACTGATAGAGTTGGCATGTACACTGCACACTTATTTGCTGATTTATTATATTAAATATTACAAATATTTTTTTCAAGTTTTATATATAAAGTCTAAATCCTCATCTAATATATTAATGATTGTTAATAAATTATTAAAGACTCCTAATACTCACACTGGACGTCCAGCAGCACTGATGTGTTCTGTGTGCCGTGTTTGTTCTGAGCTGTACAGTAGTATCGTCCTCTGTGTGTTGGATTGGTCTTGTAGATGGTCAGGTTTGGTCCGGTCTGAACTGGATTCAGGAGTCTTTCAGTGTCTCTGTACCAGGTGTAGTTCACTGCTGGGTTTGCATCACTGCTGCAGCTCAGAGTCACTGCACGACCCTCCACAACTAAACCAGCTGGATTTACAGTTACAGATGTGTTTTTAGGAGCATCTAATAGAAGAGAAAATGATTTAGGCCTCCCAAATATATAGTATTATTATTTTACACATTTTTTTTAAATAATCAGAAATTTGTGTTAACACTGTGAAATAACACTAATGAAAGTATGTGAAATATTTAGTGGGAAAAACGTCTCAGTTACGTATGGTAACCCTCATTCCCTGATGGAGGGAACGGAGACGTTGTGTCGAGTGTACTACACTAGGGGACGCTCTTGGGAGCCCAAACACCTCTGAGAACTTTGAGAAAAGGCCAATGAAATTGGGTGTGCAGAATTTGCATAGCTGGCCACGCCCCCGGGCATCCCATCCCAGGTCAGTTAGCCCGCCTCCTCTGGGTTGCTCATTTAGAAACCTGTCGAGGGTTCTAGGTAACCTACTGACGAGCTGACGTTGCCACCTTCCTGCAAGAACTTTGACTGTTGGACGGGTCTGGCCGGAGGTCCGGCTGTTGCGGAGCCTCAGCAGTTCTGCAGGGGGCTGTCCGTGGTGACGATCAGGCGGGGATTGTCGGGGGTACAGGGCCGGAGCCCAACCCACGCCTGAGGCCAGATATATGATGGCCTCTGTCTGCTTTTTTTTTTATATTACCGTGAATAACTGGCGTGCAAATTCTATCACGGTGTAGCAGAATGGACTGACCTGGGAATTGGGGGTTCGACAAGTGGACTTCTTAACTTCCCGCATTTCTGCCAGGTTAAGCCACAGGTGGCGCTCCTGGACCAACAAAGTGGACATCGCCCTTCCCAAAGCCTGCGCTGCCTTTCATAGCTCAGAGAGCATAATCGGTCGCTGAACACAGTTCCTGTAGCTCTAGGCGTGCAGGGCGGACACAGCTTGTCCAGAAGCCTTTGCCTGGAGAGAACTTACAGGCCCTGGACTGGAGCCTTGGATCCCATCAAGCGGCGGCTTTTTGCAGGGAGATGCTGGACCCTCATCGAGGGTGATGAAGGAGGAGGAGTTGGTATATCGCGTTCCAGCCGAAACTAGAGCCTTCCGCGATTTCATCAACTTCTCGTGGACTTCCGGGGAACATGCACCGGAAACGAGCGTGACGCTCGTTACCCAGATGTCTGTTGTTCAGCTCCTCCTTGGCACGCGACTCATGAGCAAAGCGCGCCCATGGTCATGTTTTCGCAAGCAAAACATGGACCAGCAACGAGCGCTGCATTAGCGTGAGCATAGCCCAACACTGAACACAGCGATCGTGTCGATCGTTTGGGGAGGTACCAGAAGGACAAGGAAAGAAAGGCATGTTTATCAACACACAATCCCAACTGTGCCAGCTCTTTTAAGAGGAAGATTTGCTCTTCAAGATCGCCACTGAAGCACCCAGGGGAACTCTAACAACACTTATCTGTGTTTGAGAAGGGAGAGACCGCTGCTTGTGCCATAGATCCAACGATGAAGTAGTGAATGGTGCAGCTTCTAATGGCCTATTTATACCTGGATGCCCCGGGGGCGTGGCCAGCTATGCAAATTCTGCACACCCAATTTCATTGGCCTTTTCTCAAAGTTGTCAGAGGTGTTTGGGCTCCCAAGAGCGACCACTAGTGTCGTACGCTCGACACAACGTTGGAGAGAACGACAGATAGGCAACATGCTTTTCTTATAGTACTGATGGAGTTGGCATGTACACTGCACACTTATTTGCTGGTTTATTACATTAAATATTACAAATAATTTTTTCAAGTTTTATAATTAAAAAAAGTTTAAATCCTCATCTAATATACTAATGACTATGAATAAATTATTAAAAATTATTAAAGACTCTTAATACTCACACTGGACGTCCAGCAGCACTGATGTGTTCTGTGTGCCGTGTTTGTTCTCAGCTGTACAGTAGTATCGTCCTCTGTGTGTCGGGTTGGTGTTGTTGATGATCAGGTCTGGTCCGGTCTGAACTGGATTCAGGAGTCTTTTAGTGTCTCTGTACCAGGTGTAGTTCACTGCTGGGTTTGCATCACTGCTGCAGCTCAGCGTCACTGCACGACCCTCCACAACTAAACCAGCTGGATTTACAGTTACAGATGTGTTTTTAGGAGCATCTAATAGAAGAGAAAATGATTTAGGTCTCCCAAATATATAGTATTATTATTTTACACATTGTAAAAAAAAATCATGAAGTTGTTAACACTGTAAAATAACACAAATGTAAGTATGGGAAATATTTAGTGGGAAAAACATGCTTTTCATATAGTACTAATGGAGTTGGCATGCACACTTATTGTTGTTTTAATATATTAAATATTACAAATAATTATTTTATTTCAAGTTTCTCTGTGCTACTACGCATCATACAGTATTATAAGAAGCGGGAACGCGAGAAGCGATACTGCCCATCTTTCTAAACCGTAAAAAACATTGTGAGGATCACAACTGAAGAGGTGGGACACGAGCCGTGGAATAGCCCACTCCTATTGTGTACATCTTACAAATTTGAGTCCAATACGGAGGAAAACCCCCTCCGCCCCACTGTGTATATTATTAGAAGTAGGAGAGCGAGAGGCGACACTGCCCATCTTCCAAACTATAGTCCAATTCGTAACACTGTGTGAAGTACTGACTGCCAATTGCATGCCAAAAATTATAGTTAGTAAGAAGAAACATATTCACTTAGTAATGGCAACATAAAGTGCACTAACAAACTGAAGGTTCGTAAGGAACTGCAGAGTAAATAAGGAGTTTAGTGAGGCAAAAAAATAAAACTCTTTTAAATCAAGAAGACATGAGATCTCAGGGTTTCGATCTATTCTTTCTAACGTCGATGACTTACCTGAGGTCCTGTCTCTGCCTCGAGCGAGGCCGCTGCCCAGCACCCCGGCTTCTCGGAGGCGGGGCTCTAGCAGCTTTGCTCGCCTTCTGATCTTGCTGCCAGCTGGGTCCAGCAGCAGGCACAGGTACAGGTGCGAGAGCGGAAGGACGCTTCCTGCGGCGAGGGATATAGTGCTCGAACGCTGCTGACTTAACCTTCGCCTCTCTGAATTCACGGACTACCGTGTCAACGTGTCCTCTAGCCCTGACAGATTAAGCCACAAATGCCTCTCCGTAACAATAAGTGCTGCAATCTGAGGCATCTTCATGTATCCGCTGTCTTCCAACCCCTTTATATTAGCATAATTAGACTTGCTGGGGGGGAAGACGCGAGCAGAAAAGGGATTCCTCCATGACCTCAGCAGCTCGCTGTGAAGCTCAGGGAGAAATGGAAAGCTCGGAGGAGCGGAGCGTCTATGACCCGCTAGGAAGCGCTCATCCAGGCAACTACTGGGAGCACAACCAGTACTGTTTTTCCGCCGACTAGTCCAGGCTTAGCCTGGCGGTGGCGCAGGTCATGACATCCAAAAGTTCCCCATAGCCGGGTGACGAGGAGGAGGCGAGTTGAGATGTAACATCAGCCTCGACCCCTGTCACGTCTGTCTCCTCGGAGCTAGACCGGCCCAGTAACATGCTCTCTGCCGAAACGGAAGAAACCAGGGACCGGGCTTCCGGATTCGGTTCGAGAGCAACCGAACTGGCGACTGAGGATTGGGAAAGGGAAAGACCCGTACCAAGCGCGTCGGCCAGATCTAACTGCGAGCCCCACGAGTGCAGACGGCGTTCTGCCTTGGCAGCAGTGGGTCCAGCTCTACAGGGCATGGGCGCTTGGCTTCCGTCCTCTGTGAACAGAGCCAAGCATGAACGCAGCTGCTTCACCATAAAGGAATCACAGTGAACACAGCCGGCTCCCTTGAGAGCTCACCGTGCATACTGTGCTCCAAGACACATTACACACAGCTCATGGGGATCGCTGGGTGTAATAAATCTGTTGCACGGTGGAACACATTTCTTAAAATTCCACTCATTCATTGTTTTTTTTTTTTTTTGCTCACACGCACACACAAACAAACAGCTCCTGAAGACAAGAAGCTGATGATGTTTTCTACAGGTGCCCTTGTATATTCACGGTCACACCAATAGCGTTTGTGCGTTTGTTCCCATTCGAAAGGGAATCTCAACACTAGTATTCTGATGAATATGAATAAATTATTATAACACTTTAATTATTATAACACTAAATTATTATGAATCCTAACACTCACACTGGACGTCCAGCAGCACTGATGTGTTCTGTGTGCCGTGTTTGTTCTGAGCTGTACAGTAGTATCGTCCACTGTGTGTCGGGTCGGTGTTGATGGTCAGGTTTGGTCCGGTCTGAACTGGATTCAGGAGTTCTTCAGTGTCTCTGTACCAGGTGTAGTTCACTGCTGGGTTTGCATCACTGCTGCAGCTCAGAGTCACTGAACGACCCTCCACAACTAAACCAGCTGGATTTATCCACAACGATGTGTTTTTAGGAGCATCTGATGGAAGAGAAAATCATTTAGATTATGTTGCAATATGCAGTAATTATAGATGATCATTCAGCTTTAAATTATGGAATAATCCCTGTCTTACACTGAACTCGTAGCATATGGGACTGCTGTGTTGTGATCTGCTGCTGTAGCTGGTGTGTTGCAGTGCAGGTGAAAGTGACTCCATGATGACGGTGAGAAACTGTGAAGTTCAGATCAGAGATGAGCTCAGTTTGGTTCTGATACTGCCGTTCTGTGATGTTCTCATTGAGAGATGAGCTCCATGTGAGATTTGGTGAATGAAAGGGACAGAAGATCTTAGTAGAGCAGCGAAGACTCACTGAACTTCCCTCCATCACCTCCTGCAGATCCTTAAAGACACTCACTATGGGTTTGGGTGGAGATCCTGAAAAACACATATAGATGCAGTTAAATATTAGATCATATGGATTATGATGTCCAATAATGAAGGTACATTACTATTGTACAGCAGCAAGAACAATTTGATACTCACCTAAGACAGCAATTTGAACTTGGGAGAATGTAGGTGCTATGTAGCTATATTTCAGTGCACTATTGGCCTCAATTCTGAAGTAATATGACCCATTATGACTCTGACTGACATTATCGAAGCGTGTGCTGCAGTTTTTCTGTGTCGCAGTGCCAAATATTTCTCCTTTTAACAGTCCAGTGTTGGGGCTGCTGGAGTTAAACACTTTAACTGTACCGTCTTTAAACCACATTCTCTTTGCACTATCAGTGAGTAAATATTCATATTGTTGATCAATATCAAATGTGCAGGGTATGAAAACACAGGATCCTTGTAGAGCTTCTACTGTCTGTGGCAGACTGATACTGAAACCACAAAAAACACCTAAAACACAAAGAGACATTAAGGAAGTAATCATACAGAATTTTTAATGCAGAACAGATTTCTACTGCACTTATTGCTCGTCAGTCTCATAAAGTTCACATAAAAGTGCTTTCATAATAATAATTCAGCTTGTTAAAAAGAGAAATAATCAATAAGAATGAGACCTTGTATCAGAGATCCCATGAGGAGGAACGTCACCAGTGTTTCCATCATTTACATTCACCTTACAGCAGAATATACAAACACAAATAAAAACACACAATTATATTATATTAATTAACAATAAAGCACAGTTATATCTGCTCTATCACAACTTACATGCTAAATTCCTAAAACTATTTCAAATGTAAATAAGTGTAAAACTTTGCTTATCTTGAAGACATTTTAAACCTAAACAGCCGAAAATTTCAAAACCTCTAAAGGTTTAGTTTTGTGTGTGAATGACTTACCAGAGAAGTGTTGAAGATGAGAGAAACCGAGAAACCCAGCGATGCTTTTACACTGGATGGAGGAAGAGGTGTATGTGAAAATAACACATTTTAGCTTGTTTTAGACTTTCTGTAACTTCTTCTTTTTTTCGGTCAGAACCAGATAACAATAGCCCGACCAAGAAATACAGAAGTATGAAACTTACCGAATATTCAACACTTTTTGATACTAGGGAACTTTGGTGTGAGATTTAGTGCTCAGTTTTCAAATAATTAAAAATAATTTTAGATATTTACAAAAACGTGTTGAATCGCAGTTGAAACACAATCCTAAGGAAGAAATAAACATCTACACACTGACCAGAGCAGAAGACATGAACTGCTACTAGACCATCAGTACAATGAGCCTTTAGTCAAATTGTCAGAGAATAATACTAATAAAGTAATGTAGTTGATGTTAATATTGCTAACATGAAATGTTTTATTAGAGATGCTTTTGCGATGATGCCAAAAATGATTCAACAACTCTTTGTTGATTCTTACTTTGAACATTTCTGAATACTGAACTCTCAAACATACGCTGTGATTACAGTACAGTCTGTGTTCTTTTAAACACTGTTTTTCAACCCTCTGAACTGGTGGCAGCATGTTATCACTACACGATTTATCAAACGGAAAATCGTATTATACGGTCAGGCACTAAGCGCACTGATACAGTATGGGAGCGTGAGTTACAGGGAATTTGAAAGACGGCAGGATTGTAGCAGTGCCAAATTTTTCTCTTTTAAATGGTCCAGTGATCAAACTGATACTGTAGTTAAACACTATAATGTGAGGTTTTCCTTCTTTAAACCATGTTCTCTTTGCATCATCAGTGAGGTTATATTCATATTGTTGATTGATTCAGATGTGCAGGGAATGAAAACACAGGATCTTTGTAGAGCTTCAACTCGCCTGAAGAAACACCTAAAAAACACAACCAGAAGGAATGAATCATGCAAAGTGTCTATGCAGAACAAACTTCTGTGTTCCCTTATTGCTCTTCAGTCTCATAAAGGTCACATATAATACAGAATTGACAATGAAGCAAATATAATATAATATAATTTTGTGACTTTGAATTTAGAGCTCTTATGTTGGTGTAAACTCATATTATCTCTACTATTTTGCATATAAAATAATAAATGTCAAGAATACAGAACATTACTAGAACAAATTACTTTGTTTAGAAGAATAAAGAATAAAAACTGGACATGCCCGAACATGTTTCGAAAATCAAAGTGTCTAAACAGCTGAACTTCTCAAATCTATGGCAGTAAGGTGTAATATTTACTGTGAAAAAACTGTGTAAATGATTTACCCGAAAAGAGAGTTGAAGATGAGAGAAATCCTCTCGTAGGTGTGTATGGAAATAACACGTCTTAACTAGTATTAGAGTTATCACCACTTCCCTTTTAGTCAGACCAAAGCATTAGAGAGCTGAGCAAAACACTGTAGTGTGTGTATCTTGCATGAGGCCTCTGTGGCATAACTTTGTGGCATAAACTTTTGACTTTAAATCAATACGAGCTAAATAACACTCTGGTGCTTCTTTTTAAACAGTGTTTTTTAACCGTCTGTACCAGTGGCAGCACAAGTTATCACTACACAATTTATTAAACTGAGAATTGTATTATACGGGCAGGCACTAAGTGCACTGATACAGTATGATACAGCGTCACTTACAGGGAATTTGAATGATGGGAGAATTACTGAGAATCGTCAGCACGTTGTTGTGTGGTGTAGTTTTTCTGTGTAGCAGTGCCAGATATTTCTATTTTTACCTGTCCAGCGTTGGGTCTGCTGGAGTCAAACACTAGTATTTCATCTTTAAACCACGTTTTCATATTGTTGATCAATATCAAATGTGCAGGGTATGAAAACAACAGATCCTTGTAGAGCTGGAAGACTGATATTAAAATCACAAAAAACACCTACTACAAACTTTTGTGGCGCTTATTGCTCAGTCTCATTACAGGAGAAGTCCACTTCCTAAACAAAGATTCACATATAATGTACTCACCCCGTTGTCATCCAAGATGTTCATGTCTTTCTTTCTTCAGTTTCAGCATTTTGCTCCATATAATATAGCATAGACTTAAAGGCTTTGGAGCACAGAGTTTTTCAATTGTATATGAAATATATATTTTCTAAAAACATGTTTTAATCTAAAACTAAGATTTTTTTTAAGGCCATGAATTTAAACAAGCTGTGTTTCTAAATTTGAGGTTGGTATCTCAAAAAATGAGAGAAGGGTATTCCTGCACAACCAGAGGCTGCCGTTTCAGGGCCGCATTTCTAGGACCCTATAGTTTTTTTTATTTTATTTTATTTTATTTTATTTTATTTTATTTTATTTTATTTTATTTATTTTGTGTATGTATGTATGTATGTATGTATTAGCAGCTCATACTATTTGATAGCACTTGCTATTCAGTACTGTGTATTATTATTTTTTAAGTAAATATGTAGTTGTATACACTTAGCCAACTCCTAACCCTAAACATACCTGTTGGTAACCCTCAAAATATTTAACCTAATTTATTTGAATATATTCTGTATATATTCTGGTTTTAAATTCAGTTTGCTTGAAAAGAAAGATTATGTCCTTCCAAGACTTAGTTCAGTTCATTAGGCTCAGCGTAGCACGTCTGATATGTGACACACTTGCAGTCCTGAAACCGCTTGTGCAGGAACATACTATTGAAAAATGACCTTTCTGTGAGATTTTGTTTGGGTGCAGTACCAAACATTTCCACTAGATTAAATTCATTTCCCATTCATCTCAAAGCGGTCATTTTTGCCCATAAACAGTACTAGTGTGACTATTCTTAAAATATCATTTAGCCTTTTCGATTCACATTCAAGAATTTCAGTTCATATATATATATATATATATATATATATATAAACTGTGTGTTTTTAATTCAATAATCTTTTTTTTTTTTTTTTGCTGTTCACATTGCAAGTGCCAAACATTTACCAAGTTTCAGATTATTCTGATGAAGTAAAAAATTCTAAAAAACCAAAACAAATTTAAAAAGCAATTGCTTTTTTTAGTGTGTTAAAATGAAAATATTAAATACAATTAAAAATGTTTTTAGTATTTGTTAAATGCAGTTGTATTTATTATATATTCTCATATTTATTTAGTTTTATTTTTTGTTTTTAATTTAATTAAATCTTAAAAAGGATTTAATTACACATTGCTGCAGTTGGTCTGATAATCCGTATCATGCATACTTCCTCATTTTGACCCCTTAATTACTGCCTTCAGCTATATTTTAGTATAATTTCTGTAATGTGCTTTTTTTTAAATATGAATTTTGTTATAATATTGTTTTTGAAGTACTTGCTAGTTACAGAGGTCACTAATAAGTTTTTTTGTCATAATGTGCAAAAATCCTAATAATCAGCCTAAACATCAAAATAATTATTAATCTTAATAATAGTGTATGGAACCAACAACAATTACAAAACAAAACCATTCCAAAATGTATTGTCTGCATTTTATTAATTCATAGATAATAACAAATCAGATTTCAATTATATTTGACCACTCAAGTAAGAAAATGTCCCGTTTCCATTTCAGAAATCTGCTCAACTCAAACCAGAGACAGAACATTTCAACCTCCTGTTTTTTATTTTTAAAACCTTTTCATTCAGTCCCCTGTAGTCTATGCCTCCTGGTAATCATGTTTATCAGCTTCATGTTTTGTGTGTAGAAACAGACTTTACAGTAAAAGTTATGAAAGACACTCCAGATAAACAGAGAACCAAAAACCAAAGAAAAAAGTTTTGATATATGATTTGAATAATGTTGATTTTAGAATAGGATTCAAAGCCTGATGAAAACAGACACAGATGTGATCACCTTCACATGTTAATCATCAGCACGTAGACAGAAATTATTCTGTTGGACGTCCAGCAGCACTGATGTGTTCTGTGTGCCGTGTTTGTTCTGAGCTGTACAGTAGTATCGTCCACTGTGTGTAAGGTTGATGTTGTTGATGGTCAGTTTTGGTCTGGCCTGAACTGGATTCAGGAGTCTTTCATTGTCTCTGTACCAGGTGTAGCTCACTGCTGGGTTTGCATCACTGCTGCAGCTCAGAGTCACTGAACGACCCTTCAGAGCTAAACCAGCTACAGACACGGATGTGTTTTTAGGAGCATCTGACGGAGGAAAAAACATTCAGGTGATTCTGTTATGATTAACATCAATAATTATAGATGATTAATAATCAGAATAGATTGATATAATTCCTGTCTTACACTGAACTCGTAGTGTACGGGACTCTTGTGTTGTGATCTGCTGCTGTAGCTGGTGTGTTGCAGTGCAGGTGAAAGTGACTCCATGATGACGGCGAGAAACTGTGAAGTTCAGATCAGAGATGAGCTCAGTTTGGCTCTGATACTGCCGATCTGTGATGTTCTCATTGAGAGATGAGCTCCATTTGAGATTTGGTGGATGAAAGGGACAGAAGATCTTAGTAGAGCAGCGCAGACTCACTGAACTTCCCTCTATCACCTCCATCAGCTTTTTCTGATCCTTAAAGATGCTCACTGTGGGTTTGGGTGGAGATCCTGAAACACTCATAGAAATAAAATCCAGGGTAATATGGATTGTAATATTCAATAATGAAGGTACATATTGTACAGTAGTCGATTTCTTTATGTAGAGTCACACTATAGAAGCAGCATGAACAATATGACACTCACCTAAGACGGAAATTTGAACTTGGGAGAATGTAGGTGCTTTGTAGCTATATTTCAGTAAACCATTGGCCTCAATTCTGAAGTAATATGACCCATTATGACTCTGACTGACATTATCGAAGCGTATGCTGCATTTTTTCTGTGCAGCAGTGCCAAATATTTCTCCTTTTAACAGTCCAGTGTTGGGGCTGCTGGAGTTAAACACTTTAGCTGTACCGTCTTTAAACCACATTCTCTTTGCACTATCAGTGAGTAAATATTCATATTGTTGATTAATATCAAATGTGCAGCATATGAAAACACAGGATCCTTGTAGAGCTTCTACTCTCTTTGGCAGACTGATACTGAAACCACAAAAACACCTAAACATATGCAAACACAGACAAACAGAATGAAGTAATCATACAAAGTTAATATGCAGAACAAACGTCTGCAGCATTTATTGCTCTTTAGTCTCACAAATGTCACATGAAAGTACTTTTATAATAATAATTAATTGTACATATGTTATCACTTTAACATATCTTTCATACATTTAAAATTCCCTTGCATAATTTGTATATAGCACATCTGTACTTGCATGATATTGTCTATTGTGTATTGTCTTTCACATATTTATTCTAATAACTTGTTTATTTGTCTGTTGTTTGTGTCTTTATGCATATTTATTCTGATCACTTGTGATCTTGTCTGTGCACTGAAAGCTTCTGTCACCAAGACAAATTCCTTGCGTGTGTAAGCACACTTGGCAATAAAGCTCTTTCTGATTCTGATTCTGATAATTCAGCTTGTTAAAAAGAGTAATAATTGGTAAGAACGAGACCTTGTATCAGAGATCCAGCGAGGAGGAGCGTCACCAGTGTTTCCATCATTTACATTCACCTTACAGCAGAATATACAAATAAAACACAAATAAAAACACACAATTGTATATTATATTATAATAATTGACAATAAAGCACATATCTTGTCTATCGCCGTTATAAACTATTTCACATAAGAAATGTCAAGAATTTTTTGAATGTCTTACCAGAGAAGTGTTGAATATGAGAGAAACCGAGCTCTACTGTGAAAATAACACATTTTGCCTTGTTTTAAGAGTTTCTGTAACTTCCACGTTTTCAGTCAGAACCAAATAACAATAGCTTGACCTGTTAAATACAGAAGTATGAAGCTTATTGAATATTCAACACTTTTTGATAATAGAGAGCTTGGTGTGAGATTCATTGTTCAGTTTTCATGCTGATGTTGAATCACATTTGAAACACAGTCCTAAGACAGGAAAAAAGAAACATTTACACACTGACCAAGCATGAGGCCTCTGTAGTTTTGTTGCGTGAACTTCTACTTTGAACTTATTTTGGTGAACCGTGTAATTAAAGTAATGTAGTTGATGTAAGATTGCCAACATTAAATGTTTTATTAGTGATGCTTTAGCTGTGCTCCTTCGTGTGGAACTGAATGAATACAGCGAGGCCAGAAATCTTTGTTCTGATTAGGGAACTCACAAACATACATTGTGATTACAGAGCAGTCTATATTCTTTTGAAGTGTTTTTCAAGTCTCTAGTCGACGCAGCTCAGTTCGCAGTCGGACTGAATGATTCTTGAATTCTGCTCTGAACTGGTGGCAGAATTCAAGTTACCACTACACAACTTATCAAACTGAAAACCATATTATTCAGATAAGCACTTAAGTGCACTGATACAGTATAAGAGTGTGAGTATAATCACATGTATGGATGCACCAAGAGAACCAAGAGAACCAAACGCATGAGCTCAGTTTGGCTCTTACGCTGCCGTTCTATGATGTTCTGATTGAGAGATGAGTTCCATGTGAGAGATGGGTTTTCTTAAGTTAAAACACGATTTACCGCTGGCTTCAAGTCTAAAGAAATATGACCCATTATGACTCTGACTGACATTATCAAAGGGTCTGGTGCCATTTTGTTTTGTGTAGAGGTGCCAAATATTTCTCCTTTAGGGCCCTATGAAATTCATTTTATTTTTTCCAAATTCCGTTTTTTCAAACTCCTTTTTAATGGTAAATTAAATTGTATTAATCAAAGAGCATGTCTAATTAATTCAAATCATGAAATTATACAATTTCACATCAATTTAATAAAGGTTTAACAAAAATGACATGCTTAAGGCCCTAAGAAATGTTTTATTTTTTCTCACCATGTTTTATTGCCCTCAGAAATTCTGTGTTGTGTATTTAAAATGTTCTGGTTATCAAATGAAGGCATTTATCTTTTAATTATTGAAAAATTTTTGGCAAACAAAAGGGAATATTTAAATGGTATTTTTGCGGCGTAATATTTACAGATACTAGTCCATATTGTGGTTTGATTTGAGTGTAATGACATACTTTTGATTAATTCATTCAAACTTTGACAAATTCCGTGACATTTCGCGTTATTCAGTAAATTCCTTTTTTATGACTGGATTCCGCGATTCCGTCCACATTTTCCGCATCGCGGAAATCATAGGGCCCTACTCCTTTAAGCAGTCCAGTGTTGGGGCTGCTGGAGTCAAACACTTTAATTACAGGGTTTCCTTCTTTATACCACATTCTCTTTCACTATCATTGAAATAATGTTCATATTGTTGATTGATATCAAATGCGCAGGGTATGAAAACACAGGATCCTTGTAGAGCTGCTACTGTGGCAGACTGATATTAAAAAAAAAAAAACACCTAAAACACAAAGAGAAGTAATTATGCAGAGTTTGCATTATGCAGAACAAACTTCTGCAGCACTTATTGCTCTTCAGTCTCATAAAGGTCACATGAAAGTGCTTTCATAATAATAATTCAGCTTGTTAAAAAGAGGAATAATCAATAATTTCAGAGATCCATTGAGAAGGAACATCACCAGTGTTGCCCAAAACACAGTCCAATAATAAAGCGAAACCTCTCAGAGCTGAAGCACTAGATGCGTGTGTGTGAAAATAACACAACTGCTGTTTTTGCCACTTTTTGAGTTTTTCTGCTTCCCCTTTAGTCAGAACTCAGTAACAATAGTCTGACCAAGAAAAACTTAAGTATGAAGTGTGTATCCTGTGTGAGGTCATTCAGTTTATGCAGAATCATCACGATCATCACTAGAATCATCACAAACAATCAGCTCACAATACAACACAAATGCATATGTTCGTTATTTAACCTGATTAAACCCAAAATTAGCATTAACAGCTGGAAAAACATACAGTAGTCTCCATATATAGGTTATATCTACACACATACTGGCGTTTCCTCTGAACTACAGAGCGAGCGTCTGTCTGCATTAATTAATTCCTCATGAGGTAGAAGAACACTGAGAACAATATAGAGGGAGAGAGAGAGAGAGAGCAGCTGAATGTGTGTAAATGACTTGTTCCTGTTTGTGTTTGTGTAATTGCTGTGCTGTTTAGTTAATTTGAGAGGAGTCTGAACACTCATTATACTGGAGCTGCTTCTTTAGCTTAATAAGAATCAACTCATGCAGAAATATTCATGTTTTAATTAGAAGACGAGTGTGTGTGTGTTTGCACAGCCTTTACTCAACCTACTCTATCTACCTATCTATCTTTAGTTCTGTTATTATATAGTTCTAACTATCATAGATCTGTTGGATCTATTAAAAAGAGCAACATACACGTTCATCTTTTTTGTTTCAGGGAAGAAAAAGTCATAGAGGTTTGGGTGAGTAAATGATGTTTTGATTATTCAGCCTAATTTTCCTCTCCAAAAAACACTTACTATTTTTGCTCCCCAAAAATATCTAAAATGAACATTTTAAAACTCCCACAAAGGCAATAGAATCTGAAATTGCCAACAGCTAATGCTCTCCGTGAGGAGAAAAACAGCATGATAAACAACTAGGAAATGCCTTGATGATGTGAAAATGCAGAGAGTTTAGTGTGAGAGTTTAGAGGACAGAAAATATGGAAGTCAATAGAAAATGACAGAAAAACCAAATGTTTGTGTGTGTATGCTTAAAGCTAAAGCAGGACTCGTTCGATTGTTTGTCTGCTGAACGCCATATATCATCTATACGCGGCACGAACCTCAGAGCCCAAAGGACCCGTGCGATAACAGCCATTAGACCTCTAGACATCTGCCTGAACGCATTATTGCGTCGCAAGCTTCTCCCGCTCTAATCTCAGCGGCTCCAGAAAGAAACGTTTTATTTATCGGAATGATTTTATCAGAATCGGTGAGGGACCCTGCTGTCTATTAAGCACACTAGAATACACACACCACGTCTAGTGAGCAAGTGAGATGAGGGTCGTCTGAGGTCGAGCGGTTTGTGCTTGTGTCCCACAGGCAGACGCTCTCCTTTACTTCAGCCTGGAAGGTTGTTCCCGACATAAAACCTGACGGAGAAGAACTTACCCAAGGCAGTTGTGTGTGTATGTGTTTGTGTGTGAGTGTCCACTGTCTGTATATGTTTCATAGCATTTTCAATCCACGTACTCCAAATGTCCCTTTTCCTCTATGAATAAGCGCATTAACACACTAGGTTTGTGTGAGTTCACTAAACTCGGCAGAGAACAATGACAGTAATTAGTCAATTTTTCAGCATTATAAATGATATAATCAGCAGCAATTCAGAAATCTCACAGGACACTTCTAAGATCATTAGATGTAATTAATATGATGCATATAATGACAATGTCCTTTATGTGGTGATGATGATGATAATGATGAAGGATGTAATCAGGAATCGTCAAACTATCTATCAATATCTATAACTATAGTCTATCTATTTAATTATCGATCAATCATCTATCTATAGTCTATCTGTCTATTGATCAAACATCTGTCGTTTAATTGTCTATCTATAGCCTGTCTGTCTATCTATCTATCTATCGATTGTCTATCTATCAATCTGTCTATAGTCTATGTATTTGTAGTCTATCTATCTATCCATCTATCGATCTAGACATCCATCCATCCGTCGTCTAGTAATCATAATCATAAAAGTTTACAAAAAATTATACATTTACAAAAATGCCTTACTGATTTTTTTTTTTTTTTTTTAAATAATCTGTATTGTATAGTTACGGTGTTAAACAGGACAATAACAGAATCAGTGAGGCAAACTTCATCAACTATGTGGCAAACTTAAATTCTCTAAAATCACTGTAGTGTCAGTATGCAGGATTCATCTTATACTGTGCTCTGTAGTGACCAGTACACTAGCACTGAATTCAGAATAGCTTACTAGCATTCTGCTTTTACTCTTTCTGCCATATGTTTATAAAAATAGCATGTAATAGTATTCTGAATTCAACCTGCTAGTCCATTGAGCAGTCAGAGGTCAGCGAGAGGAACCCGACTGCGCTGAGAAGCACAAACTGTTTCTGTTTCTGTCAGAACAGGAGTGATGAGAAAGCAGCGGGAGAGCTGAATGTCTGCATGTGTTCCAGAACGCTGCCTCCTGCTGGACACAGACACACACACAAAGACCGTCTGTAGGAGGCTCATGCGTGCGTCTCATTAACCCCGTGTGCTCCTCAGATCCGCGTGGGCGGGAGAGGTCGTCTGCACGTGTCTTCGGAGGAACATCATGAGCATCAGCGTGTTTTACAACCAGTGTTTTGTCTGCTGAGAGCGTCGGCACGGATCCTCCACACAAACACATGCCGGCTGCTGTTTGGAGTCATTTAGATGGTACGCCCACAGTCCATTCACTGCCTGCCTGATGCACATTACACACAGAAATGGAAATCACCAGCAGATTTCTCAGTTTAACCCATTTCTAGTCGTTCGAGTGATCAGGTTTATATCAATAAAAATGTGTTTGCAAGTTACCAGGCTCAAATAATGAGCAAAAAGGTAACGATTTGTAAATTAATTGTTCTTTTGAGTTAGATCTTTTTAAGCTGATCACGCACTGGGAATGAACCAATAATGCAGAAACTTTTCAGCCAAGAAATGTAAATTGATTTTAGTTTTGTTTAATGTAAATGCAAATTGTATTGAAGTTCTTAGTTCACCCAAAAAAAGAAAATGTGCTGAATGTGCTTTCCTTCAGGCTATCCAAAGATGCAGATGAGTTTGTTTCTTCAACAGATCTGGAGAAATGTTTCATTGCATCACTTGCTCACCAACGGATCCTTTGCAGTGAATGGGTGCCGTCAGAATGAGAGTCCAAACAGCTGATAAAAACATCACAATAATCCACAAGTAATTCGCACCACTCCAGTCCATCTGTTAATGTCTTGAGAAGCCAAAGCTGCATGTTTGTAAGAAACAAAAGACATTTTTAAGATGGTTGCAAACCATTATTTACAACTCACAGTTCAGTTTCACACATGCTGAAGTAGGGCTGTGGTGTGATTTCAATTATTAAAAGTATTTCATTGCAGTCATAAAAGTTATTGCAGAGATTTCTTGGCACATTTGCACTGTTTCCTCATTTGCATAATTCATTTAGTGAATCAAGTGCTAAAAGTGTGCAAACAAATCAACGGCCTCAGTTTGTTCTTAGTGTTCTTAGCTCCCCTCGTGCGTTCGGCTGCACATGACGCCTTTAATTAGCGTGTCATGTCAATTAAACTTTAATTAAAAGTTACATTTCGTGCAACTTGTGTAGATTTGTGTCATTTGTGTGAACTGGAGCCTTCATGGGCAGTTTAAGCTGAGATCAGATGCTGGAGAAGACTGACACGCATCGCTCATGATGAAAGCGGGGGTTTGATTGGCTCGTAATGAAGTTGTCACGCACAATCAGAGCTCACATCTACAAATCCCCTGCGGCCGTCACGCTGGACATGACAGCAGTGATGGATGATGGGAGAAAACATGGTGTTATGGGAGCCCAGGAGGTGCGTGACAACAGGAGGTCAGCAGCTCCATCTGATCAGGTTTGGTAAGCGGATTGATTACATGAACTCAATCACAGAATCATCTCACGCACTCAGTCGCATTACTGATAACAGCTAACTGGAAAAGTTATGAACGTTCTTCCAGTAACATTAATAGAATGTTCATTCAAAGTGTGAAACTTTAATGATGTTCTCAAAAGGTTAGAACAAGAACTTCATTTATAACGTTGTTCCTGGAACCTTTTTTTTTAAATGTTACCACTTCTTTTAGAACATTCAGAAGTAACATTCCAATAATGTCTGCAAAATTATGAAATGGAATGTTCTCTTAACACTCATGCAACCAAGACAGAACGTTTTTTAAACATTTAAAATACAGGATGTTTGGAATGTTCAGAGAACATTCAGAAATAACCTGTTCATAACCTAATGGGAACATTAGAAAACGTTCTTGCAACTAATTTTTTGTTTGTTGCCCAGGTTACAAATTTAGATTATTATAATGTTATGAGAACATGGTTTTGAAATGTTTCTAAAATGCCGAAATGTCCATTTTTCTTAGGTTAACGGTATTTAAAGGTTACAAAAACATTTCCTAAACATTATTTTCACTTAAAATATAATGGTATTTTTTCTTTTCAGAATTTTTTCTTTTTGTCATGATTATAACATTTTTTAAAGTACGTTTCTTACAACATTTCACTTGGTTTACACCACATATGTGACCCTGGGCCACAAAACCAGTCTTAAGTAACACATGTATATTTGTATTAGCCAAAAATACATTGTATGGGTCAAGAGTATCAGTTTTTCTTCTGTGCCAAAAATCATTCGAATATTCGAATATGATGTTCTGTGAAGATATTTTGTAAATTCTCTACCATAAATATATCAAAACGTAATTTTTGATAAATAATATGCATTGCTAAGAACTTCATTTGGACAACTTTAAAGGCGATATTTAGATTTTTTTTTTTTGTATCTCAGCCAAATATTACTTTAAGAACAATTTGTCCAAACATTTGTATAACTTTTAAAAAACATTTCCAATTTAAATAACTTGTAAAATATAAACAATTAAAATGAATCACAAGAAAAACTTATTTTTCTGTATGTCCTCTGTCCATTAGCATCAAAGAATTGTCAACATGCAAATATGTTGTTCAGTTATTAAAATATTATCTTAAAATCTGTTGTTTGGCTGACAAAAGAAGTTTGTGAATCTCTGAATTACAGTATGTTTGTTTATTGCTGCTGTTTTAATTGCTTTCTTCAAATGCCAAATGTTTCTCTTTCTCGTTTTAACAGAAACACGTCCGAAATGCCTGTGTTCCGGTGCTGTTTGGACATAATTACAGGAAGACGCCTGCATTTCCTCTGAAGTTTGGCCTGTGATCGTCCCTCTAGATGAAGATAACAGCGCTTTAAAGCAGATGAAAAGTTCCCAATTGTTCTTATACCCATTTTCATATTCAAATGTTATTTGCTCAGTGTGTTAAAGTTGATCTTCAAGCAGACAAACCTGATGATTTCACACACTGTTAGACACCAACATGAGTTTATATGGAACCTCTTTGTTTTTACAGCAAGACAATACATGCAAAACCATTGTTTTTTCATGCACTGGTCAAGATGTTGGGCTTTTTGGCTTTTCATAACATATTGTTTCAGACTGGTGGAAAGAAAAAATTCATAATACACATTTAAGTGTTAGTTTTTAAGTGTTGCACTTTTATCTATTAGCATCTGTAGATTTCATTTACAGCACTTTTCTTTAAAGGCAGTGGTTTTTTTCTCAGTTCAGCAGCACTTGCATACACCAAACTTTACTGTTGTAATCCTATCAATATTCTTGAAAGTTTGTTCATAAATCATTCAGATTTATATCTTATTTTATTCCTAAAAACATGGTGAAAATGTTTTTTTTTTCTGGCAGTTGGCAGTATTTTCTGATCTAAAGAATGATAAAAGAGAGATCCAAAACTCCCTTTTATAAAACTTCTAATATGTCAACAACACGAAACAAAGCTTACTGAATCGGGATTTATCAAATGTTCAGATTTCTAGATATTTTCAGATGTTCAGATATTTTTCCTAACAAAAATATGTTCTAAGAACATTTTGCGAACGTTCTCATTGTTATAAACCATTATTTTGGAATGTTCTCTGAACTTTTCTAGAACGTTTTGTTATACAAATTTTAAGGTAGCGTTCCATTTTAGAATTTAGCAAACATTACGGGAACGTTACTTTTGAATGTTCTCTGAATGTTTAAAAAATGTTAGACGAATGTCCAAATGAAACATTTTAGAAAAAGGTTCCATGGACAATGCGTAAACAACGTTTTGTGTGCTGACTTTCTTAGAATATTATTAAAGACCAGATCACTTTCTATCAACGAACATTCTATCCGCATACTCGTTGATAACTTTGAGAGAACGCTCCCAGCATACATTTTTATATTTTGCGTTTGCATAACAAAAGTTGTTCATCCTGACACCGCAGCAGGCAAAAACACACACCTTTGAAAACAATGCATTTATGAGCTCATGAACATGTGAGGAGCGCACGCCTGTCCGTGTCCCCCATGTGTTTGCAGTAATTGCATGAGGCCTGTATTAGCATAAGGCCTGCGGTGGCCACGCGAGACCCTCACAAGCTCCAACCGCTGCATATCATTACAGAGCCGCAGCTCAGGCTGCCGTAGCGCGACTAATGGGCGGCGAGCAGCCGCTCTCCTGGGCTTTACCTGCATTCGGGCTGCTGAATTTCCTTCAAGTGGCGCTTTATAACCCTCCTGACAAACCCGCGCGCCTTTATAGATGTTTTTGTCCTCTAGCTGGATTGGTTTTCTTTTGAGAGCTTATTTCATGCAATAATAGTGTCATGCGGCGCTGTCATACTCCATATATCAGCATGAGAGAGGTTAGGTGGGAAGGTGAAGGACTTCTGTGCTATTTATGGAGGATGGGAGCTTTCCATTCGGAGCTGATAAACGCCGTGATCTTCTCTGATTGCCCTTTTCTGCATCTGTTGCAATGATCTGATCCAACTTGAGCTTTCTAAAAACCTTCTTCATTAGAATTGCAAGCGGGTAAAGAAACGGGACGAAGTGTGTTTAAAAGAGACCATTCAATGAAATGCCACACTAATAAACACCAGCACTTCATATTCGAGTACTAACTAGTTTAGCAGGTCAACCTAGTCACTGACTAAATCTGACTGCAAAAAGAATCTAACGGAACGTTCTCAGGTTAACATTCTGGTGAGGTTATCCTAAAGTTAGAATCAAAAGTTCTTAATAGAACATTCATTTAACATTTGATCTGATCTTTAATCATGTTCTCAAAAACATTGCTCATGGAACATTTCAGTTGGACTTTAGTCTAACAATTTTTAAATGTTACTGCTTGTTTCAGAACGTTCAGAGAATGTTTAAAAGTAACATTTACATAATGTTTGTAAAATGATAAATTGTAATAACGTTCACATAACGTTTTTAAAACGTTTAAAAAACTGATGTTTTGAACGGTCACTTTTTTTAAAATTTAATAAAACGTTCTTGAAACATTTTCATTAGCTGGGATATGCATATTCACAGCCATTTAAAAGTGCCTTACTTATTTTTGTATTCATTTATTCATTCCTTTATGAAACGCCACAGATAATAATTAAGTTGGCTTGAGAAAGCCAACTTACTGATCTACTAGTTAAGAATATTCTTCTTCTTCTGAGCCAAATTTCGGTATCTGTCTCCTCCTACAGCTTTCAAGCTAGAACCACCAAACTCAGCCCAGACCTTCAGACTGGTCTGACTCGGTGTGCTGTATCTTTTCAGACTGATCCGGCTTACAGTATTCGTAAACCAGACTATCAAACCCACCAAAAATCCCATAGACTTACATTGATGGAATGTTCAAATGAGCAACACTCTTCAAACTCCCAGAATCCCTTGAGGCTCAATCAAGCTTCACTTCTATGTACTATTTCTAATCCATTTACACTCATTTAAGCTTCCACTCTAATATTTCTAATATTTCTAATCTATCTAGCTATCTAAATCATGCTAGCAACATGCTAATCGTGTTAGCAACATGCTAGTAACATGTTAATCATGTTAGAAACATGGTAACAACATGCTAATCATGTTAGCAACATGTTAGTAACATGTTAATCATGCTAGCAAAATGCTAGTAACATACTAATCATGCTAGCAACATGCTAGTAACTTGTTAATCATGTTAGCAACATGCTAATCATGTTAGAAACATGCTAACAAAATGCTAGTAACATGCTAATCGTGTTATCAACATGCTAATAACATGCTAATCATGTTAGAAACATGTTAACAACATGCTAATCATGATAGAAAAATGCTAGCAACATGCTAGTAACATGTTAACCATGTTAGAAACATGTTAGCAACATGCTAGCAATATGCTAGTAACTTGCCAATCATGTTAACAACATGCTAGTAATATGCTAATCATGCTAGAAACATGCTAGTAACTTGCTAATCATGCTAACAACATTCTAGTAATTTGCTAATTGTGGTAACAACATTTTAATCAGCCTATAAAAATACAAGCAACAAACTAATCATGCTAAAACATGTTAAAACATGTTAAATCATGTAAGCAATGTTTTAAATCATGCTAGCTGCTTTCATACTTTTACAACTGCTTCAAACTTTCAGGCTAGGCTTTCTCAAGCCAACTTAAAGTTTGTTCTCAAACTTTTACTCATCTAGTTAAAACATATTAGCACGTGTGAATAAAACATTTACATGCAAATATAGATCTGAAGCTGTAATAAAACCACAAGACAGACATTGTTTATGAAATTGAATAGATTTACCAGTAGGTCATGTAAATCCTGCAGCACCCCAGTCATTATATTTGTATGAATGGCAAATCCTCCTCATTATCAGAATTCAAACTGAGTTTAACTGGTTTGATCCATTTAATCTCTGAATTATGAAAAGCGCCACCAGCACATTAATACTTTTCAAACTGACCCCCTGAAGCTCAAACAATCCATGTGTGCCATCTCTTAAGTTAATATATGCGTTTTTATTAACAGCTGGATTCTACTTCTGTCCTGTATTTGTTTATATATTTCTTTAGCGTAACATATGATTTATTACACACATCAAGTGTAGTGATTGATAAGTAGACTCTTATTTTGAAATGACGCAGGCCAAGATTATGCTATTTGATTTATCCCTACGCTATTATTGTGTATTGTTGGTATTAGTGTTATATTTTATTTCGGACTGTTTGTTGCTTGTTTATTCTATTTGCATTGTTGTATTTTTTACCTTACACGTACCGTTTTGTCTGTCGTGCCACTTCTGAGGTGGTGGGTGTGGACGGGGACTCTTATTCTGAAGTGTCTGTGGGTGCTAGTCTGATAGCGGAAGTTCGTGCCGCTGGTAGCTGCAGTTCAGGCGGATCCCGTCAGTGTCTGATCACAAACTTTCTGTCAAACCCGAAAAACACACGGAACCCGGTGAGTGATCCGCGGAGCTGCTTCACACACCCGTTAAACTGTCGAAGGCATGAAATGACAGCCGCAGCGCAGGCGCGAGACAGTTTACGAGCGCAGGCCTATAATACAGTATCTCTCTCTCTCCATCCCTTCCCCTCTCTCTCTCTCTGTATATACATATGTATGTTTTAGGTGACATGGGGGATAAGGAGTTGATGTGGGCCTTGAAGAATGGAGATCTGGATGAGGTGAAGGCTTTGTTGGTGAAGGTGAGAAACAGCTCTCTCTCTCTCTCTCTCTCTCTCTCTCTCTCTCTCTCTCTCTCTCTCTCTCTCTCTCTCTCTCTCTTCTCACACACACACACACACACACTTCATGTCATCACATACATCCACAAACGAGTCCAAACGGGTCTGACAGCTCCTGAAGGGTTATAGACCCTTATAATACAGCACTGCGATGGTACCATGCTGTTTGATATACACAATGGCCCTGAATGAGCATCATGGTCACATACTAAGGCACTGCATGGGATGTCAATGAATTCCATTGTATTAACGTGGTACCGAAACAAAAAGTTTGACATTGCCATTGTATGTTCCAGAAACCTGTGTAATGCCATGGTACTTCACTGTAAAACCAACAGGCGAATGTTTTATAGAAGATTTTCTATCTAAAATATGGTTGCTCGAGTAAAACAACAGGTTGTTTGTTATTCAAGTCAACATGAAATGTGAAAACTATCCATCCATCCATCAGTTTTTGTTTTTGGTGTGTAGTTCTGTTTTAAAGCAGTCAGTCTTCCTTCTAAAGCATTTTCCAATAGGATAATCGGAAATGGTGATGCCAGTTGAAAAGAAAAATCACTTATGAAGATTTTGAAGACA
This sequence comes from Labeo rohita, assembly GCF_022985175.1. Classification (NCBI taxonomy): domain Eukaryota; kingdom Metazoa; phylum Chordata; class Actinopteri; order Cypriniformes; family Cyprinidae; genus Labeo; species Labeo rohita. Next base: position 45,462,825 of record NC_066872.1, read on the forward strand.
AATGTGTGGTTCTTTGCAATGATTTGAGTCAGTTTAGGTGTTCGTATACACACCATTGTCATGAAAGTATGTCTAAAACCATTTATTACAGTACTTTTGTTAATGGTAAAAGCAACAAGTGGATGTTTTCTAAACGATTTCCTAATTGAACCATGTTTGATCCAGTAGAACGACAGCAGCGGGTTGCTTCTTTTTAAAGTTAACATGAAACATGGTTTGTAACCTATTTTATTTCAGTAATGTGATGTGTTTATTAGTTTATGAATTTTGTGTGTGTGTGTGTGTGTGTTTGATTTTGTAGTTCTTTTCTTTTAAAGTATTATTTCAGCATTCTTCTGAAGTGTTATCCAGTAGGAACAGAGGAACTGATTGATGTCATCAGAAATAGAACATTGTTTCTGAGGTGGCGCACAAATGTACTTTTTAATGACAGATTAAGAAGATAAAAGCGTTTTTGTTTGCAATGGTGATTCGATCACATTAAGGTGATTTCAAGATACGCAACATCCAAAAACATCTACCATGGTAATTTTGTTAACATTAAAATCAACAGGTGGCTGTTTTTAAAGGATGTTTATTTTCAAAATGGCATTAGTTAAAAGTTCAGGGTTTTATCTGATAAAGTTTTTCTTGGCTTTTGTTGAAGTATCAAGTCAATACCATGGTATATAACCAGTAATCATTCAGTACCATGGTATTACCATAATAGGTTTGTTCTGTGTGGTGGTTGATAACGGTTTAAAGACGCTCGGCTGATATCACACACACACACTGGGCTGTAGGTCATCTGTTAAGTGTGTATCCTGTGTCACAATATTACATTGTGTAACTATATACACTCCTCACACACACAGACCTGCTCACAGACTCCAGACGTGTGTGTGTGTGCTGAATAATGGCTTGTGTTCCATAGTTCCTCCTCCTCCTCCGATATAATGGGAGTGTGTGTGTTTGTGTGTGTGTGTGTGTGGTTTGAGGATGTGGGCAGGAAACCGCAGGTGTTTTGAGCCCCAGCACCTGAATGGAGAGACCTGTGGTTTAGCGATTTTAGCCTCAGAATATCTCATCTTTATTACGTTATATTATCATTTTTAGGCCAAATGAAATGAGATCAGCAGATCTGGAGTCAGTGTTCATTGTTTTGTCATTTGTCTGTGTGTGGTTGTGACAGGTTTAGCTCAGCGGTTTACCTTTGTTCACACTCACAGCAGGTTCACACGGTGGTTTGCTATGTGAAGAAAAAAAGTGCTTGTCATCAGTGTCTTCAGAATTAAACCATTTGAGGTTCATGTTGTATAGTCACAGCTAGATGATTATTACTGGCAGAGTAATTATTCCATAATGAAAATATTAAGGGCACAAACAGTTTTAAAAAAGTGTCAAAACATAATAAAAGCAGTGCTTTCCTAAGAAATATTTTTATTTTAAAGGAAATAAATGTTATTTAAATGAATTAATAAAAACCAGTGGAGGACTTCAGATGATCAGGTGATGTATGTGTGTTTTGTGATTTTTATCTATTAAGCTCTATTTTGGGATAATTCAGTGAATATAATAGTTCAAAGAAATTATGAATCATTTGAGTTTAAAGCAAAATACTCCTACATTACATTAAAATTATATTAAAAATATTTAGATTATTTTTTGATTGAGAATTTGTATAATATTACTATTATTATTGATTGTTATTATATAGTTAAAATATGATTTGATAGATTAAACATGTACTTAATAATAAATATTATTATTAAATTACATTTAATGATAAACCCTACTGCTGTTAAATAATATTTAAAAATGTAACAGTATTGTAATAATAAATAAATAAATAAATATTAAGTAATACACTTTTTACGTAGTTATATTTAATACATAATATAATATAATGTATAATATTCAATATTATTTTTAATGACTACATTTTGCTAAATCATATAAAAATATTAACATTGTATATAATTCTGTTGAATCATTTAATGCCTAATATTGTTGTAATACATGAAAATATTATGTAATGTTCAATACAGTTATTTTTATGATGACTCAACACTGATTAAAAATACTAAGAAATAGGTAGTTAAGAATGATTCAATATCCAATATGATTATATTAATTAATTAATATTATTTCATACTATTTAATAATGAACCCTAACCCCATTAGATAATATCACTTATTGTTGTTGTTGTTATTATTATTATTATAGCAAATAAACAATTGTAAAAGATTTATTTATATTATTCACTGTATTGAATAATATAAAAATATTTATTCAGTTTATATTGGTATTTATGATAACTGAACTATCATAAATCATATTATAAAAACATCTTACATAATGTTTAGTAATTTAATATTCAATATAATTATGTAATTATGTTAAATAATAAATGTTATTTAAAGTTTAATATTATGATTGATATCCGATATAATTATATTAAATAATAAGTATTATTAATACATTTAATTTAATAATGAATCCTAACTAAACTATAAAATTATTAAGTAAATAAATAAATAAATAAAACACAATAATGACCAAAGTATCTTAAGTCATATTCAAATATTAAGATTTCTATTAAATAGTATTTGGTGTTGTAAAGTAATGGTGTTCTGTGTGTTTTGTGCAGGCTGAGGATGTGAACAGGACTCTTGAAGGAGGCCGGAAGCCGCTTCATTATGCTGCCGACTGCGGTCAGACTGAGATTTTGGAGTTTCTGCTGTCTAAAGGAGCCGATGTGAATGTAATTATCCTTCCTCTGTTATTCTTCAGCGCTCTGTGTGTGTGTGTGTGTTAGATGAATATCTGCTCCAGTATGTAAATGTTTAACGTGTGGAGTCACAGGGCAGATATTAGTCCCGCACACCTGATACCATCAAACTGTCAACCTGTGATTCACACTCTCCTCCTATTAATATGTCGACTTCTGCAACATTAATAAAAAAACAATAATATTTCACAAATGCAGCTTTAGTGAGCATAAGAGAATGATTTTTATTTGATTATTTTTTACTTATTTTTAGTTTAGTCTAATAACCCTGATTTGAACGAAACCACCCATAAGACCCGACACCACTCACATTTCTTCAGAAGTAACGAATCTCATTCTCGGTGCTCTCAGCGTCTCTATCGTTTGATCTCTGTCCCATCATGAGCACTCATGCGTCTCCCGGCGCTCGCTCTCCAGGACAGAAGGAGACAGGTTTCCCTGCGAACGGGGGAAATGCTCCTGTGATAAGAGACTTCTGAAGACGCCTGATAACCCAGCGTGCGTCTTTTTCCATTTGATTCATAGAGCGCCTCGAAGATGCTATTTTTAACGATAATTACACCGACGTGCTCAAGGGTTCGTAAGCTCCTCTCCGCTCGCAGCACGTGTGAATTGTGCTGTGTTTTTCTCGACAGGCTCCAGATAAACACGGCATCACCCCACTGCTGTCCGCCACTTACGAGGGTCACGTGAGCTGCGTGAAGATTCTTCTAGAAAAGGTACCGATGCATTCACACGTCTCTCGCTCAGTGAGGTGTATGTGTTTGTGTGTGATACAGGTGGGCGGCTGAGGAAAGTCTTATATCACAGTGTGATATAATAGATGACAGTAACTCTATTTTCAACAAAAATGGTTTATAAATTAAATAACACATAATCACATAAATTATTTGTGCCTGTTGTGGAATAATCCAGTGATTCACATTATGAAACACTTGAGTTCAAACGAAAAAAAATGTAAATGATTAAAATAATACAAAATAATATGAATGAAATAAACAATTTTTTTTATCTTTATTTTGTTAAGAATTAAAATACTACATAATATAGATAATATTAGATAATATATTAAACAATACATGTATTACGCTATGCAAATAATATTTATCTCTATTTATTTAGAAATATAACTTTGTATCAAAAAATGTAACTAAACATCAAATATCAAAGATCTGATATCAGGTCATCAGATATCAGTAGATTTGTGCATATTGTGGGATAATTCATTAAATAAAATTAAATACTGCAAAAACAGCTTTACATTATGAAACAACAAAAACAAAAGATTCCTAACTGTAATATATAAACATAATAATACATACATAACTAATCATAATTAAAACAATTAAGAAATGAAATTAAATTGGAGATATGTTTTGGCTAATGAGATTTAATAAAAATTAAAAGTATTTAATTATATTATAATTATATTGTATCAGTTGAAATCTATATTAAAGTGACAGGTTGTTTAATGTTCCTCAACATTCAACATATGAAAAGTTCCTTTGCAATAACAGATGTTTTTAACAATTTTCAAAATCATATTTTTTTTATTGTGCATTTCAATTAATCTCAATCAAACCGCAGTATGGTTATCTTGATATAAAGTAAAAATAACTAAAAAATACAGCTAACTATCGCAATAAATCAATAAAAACATGATTTTTGAAAATTGTGAAAAAGTTATCTATAGAGTTATCTGTTTTTGCCAATGAACTCTTCATATGTAAACAGCAACTGTCCACTTCATTTTGTTCCTCATCTTGACTTCAGGACAGGTCCTGCTCTGAATGTTCACCTCACATCATGTTTGTTGCTCATTTTCACATGTAAATATAAGCACTCAGAATCTGTGCTGGCAGGTTCGTTTGTCCCATTGTGCTGTATGTATTGTCATAGCATCCAGTGCTGGTGTGCGTTTAGAGAAAGAGCTTTTTGTTTGTAGGTTTTAAAGCTGAAAGCGTCTGAACGCGGCTGTAAACAGTGACATCCGCAGGGTCAGACGGGGTTATATAATGCAGCACAGCGCTGCACATTCTTCACTCAGATCCCCTCTGAGATTACACAACGACACGTACGCGCGTGTGCGCTCCCGGGACGTCCCGCAGGAGCTCTGTGCTCCTTCATCTCCTCTGCGCCGCTCCGATGCTCCTGCAGTAGCTGATCAGGCGTTTGTGGAGGAATGTTTCAGCTTATTCTCCAGTCAAATCCCCATTGGATCACTAGATGAGTGCCGGGCTTTTTAGTGTCATCCTGTACTCAAACAGGAAGTTGGGGAGGAACATACTGAAGGGTTTAATCCCTTGTTTAACAACCAGTAATAGGGCCCTGTGAAATATGTTTTTTCACCCATTTTTAAGCTTTCTGGACTTTCAGAAAGTAATTGCAATCATGAAAGTTCTGCAATTTTATTTGAACTTTTATTTGGTAAAAGTTAAATTAGAAAAAAAAAAATTAGGGCCCTATGACATATGCTTTAATTTTTTTCTCAAATTATATTACATGTTTTATTGTGTCTTTTTTTTTTAACAAATTCTGTGGTTTCTGTCTAGATTTAAAGGTTTGATTGTTTTTTTTCTGCATTTAATTGTTTAATTTTTTGTTTGTTTGTTTTTAACAATAATAGGGTGTATATATGTGTTTCTGGTTATATATATATATATATATATATATATATATATATATATATATACAGGTGTACAACATTAATTTAATTTAGATATTTTTTTTAATCATGAAAATCAAACCCTTTTGATGACCCCCTTTTTTTTGCTTAAAAACAGTTTTATTATTATTATTATTTATTAGTATTATTATAACATTTATTTTAATTTATTTTTGTCCATTTTTCACTATTATTTGTACCTTATTTATATATTTCATATGACCAAAAAAAAGAAAATAATAAAAGCAGCAGTAGTTATTAAGCTTAGCTATTTTATAAGTATATCTATTTAATAATTGTCATGTTTAAATCATTATCTTACAGCACTGGTTTACATTAAGTAGAACGTTTCATGTGATTGATTTTCAAAATGATCTGCGATTAATTGTTATCAGCCATATTTTTTAATTACTGTAAATGTGTTTGGCTGTGGATGTAAAACTGCAGCTTTTTTCCTGGATTGTCCTTTTCTGTGTTCCTTTGAAATTTCTTCTCACAGGATTGTGGGTGTTGAGTTCACAGCATGATGCAGTTCACACCCGAGATCATTGTGTGAATTTGAATAACATCTCAGTACCTCCTGAATAAACATATAACATATAAATACGTACACATAAACACTTTACATAAAGAACTCCCTGTCTGTCATGGTTTTATTTGTACCAGGGTATTATAGCTAACTAAAACCACATGTTATTAGAAAATAATGTAATTGAATTTAAATATAATTCATTGAAATGAAAAAAAAAGCATTTAAAGAAACATTTAAGTTTTAGCATTTCTTACTTTCATTTAGTTTAATTTAATTTGATGTTCTAAAATAACTAAAACCAAATAAACTGAAACTAATTTAAAAAAAAAATCAGTTCATATCCATAAAAAGGCAAAGTTTTTGGAATTTTTAAGGGAAAATAGTCCTTTATATCTAATTTAGTTTAGATTTTACATTTTAATAATGATTTTCAGCATGAAAATAGCCATAGAAGCTGAAATGGCATGAAAAAACAAACAAACAAACAAATGTGTAGATGCTATGGATCAAATCCAGTGCCATCTGTTGATGTGTTTTTGTATTCGCCTCCTTTTCTTTCCCACACTGATGCTCATAAATATGGCAGATGAACAGAGGAGTCACATGACTCAGACAGAACGAGTGATAGAAAAGCACTTCCTCTTTTTTTAGTTGTCAGATGCTCTGAACAGGAAGTAAAACTTCCATAATTGCCACGAGCAGAATCATGTCATTCACTGTATTCTTTAAGAGCTTATAATCTACACAATTCTTGGGTTTTATTTTTTCCCTGAAATCTACTCAAAACATTTGCCAAGTGGTAACTGAATAGTTAATTTAGTTTTTTATGACCATCCCTAAAATTAAACAGCTGTATCTTTAAGATCTCTACCAGTAATGAGCTCTGTGATTGGCTAACCTCTTTGCATTTGAAATGAGCCACAACCCACCTCAAGTTCCTGAATACCCAATATGTTATATGCAAAAATAAAGTACTTAAATATCTGAAATGAAGATAAACTGAAACTAAGAAATAAAAATGAATAAATACTATATAGATCTCTTAAAAATTATAATAATAATAATAATAATAAAATAATAAATACAATATTTTTATTATGGTAAAAACCTTAAAGAGTTTACCTAAATGTGCACATTTTTGGGTAAAATCAGTGTGAAATTTCTAATTTCTCTTTTAAATTTTAATAACTTGACGTATTTGTCAAGTCATAATTTCTTTTTTTGTGATCATCCTAAATCCTGAAACTGCTGGATCTTTAAGGTCTTTAAAGCCTGTAAATGAGCTCTGTGATTGGCTAACCTCTTTACCAAGCTGCTGAATACCCAATAGGCGTTGAAATGCAAATAAAAGTACTAAAATAACTAAAACAAATATTAATTGAAAATAAGAAAAAAACATTAGTATTAATATTTAAAATGAAATAAAAATAAATGTTTTATTCTGTTGATACCCTTGAAGTTAATCTACATTTATTAGCCTTAAATGTCTTATTACTAAAGTATGACATATTTGTCAAGCCAGAATTGAATCGTTAATTTAGTTTATGGTATCCCTAAAATGAAACGGCTGTATCTTTAAGATCGCGACCTGTAAATGAGCTCTGTGATTGGCTAACCTCTTCGCGTATGACATGAGCCACAACCCACCACGCTGCTGAATACCCAATAGGTGTTGATATGCAAATTGTATGTTAATGAGCTCATGGTTGTGATGTGTCAAGCATTTTAGAATGTAAATGATCTGGAAAGGAGGTTTGTATTGTAAGTGTACTTAAGTGATGTTAATGCAGAGCTATTTGTATTAGTAATGTAATTTCTTTGCATCCAGTTATTTGTACTTTATATGGTCTGGATTCGTGAGTTTCTGCCCGGCACGCATCATTACTGACCACGCAGGGAACAAACGGCGAGCTGAACAGACGGTTGTTATGCGGCGAGAGATGTGAAACTAAAGAATGAAGTCGTGTGCGTTCGACGCCCGCTGGCGTTTTCTCAGGAAGTGAATGAAGAAATCGATGGCTCTTCAGATGTTTGATCGGCCTTCGGTTTCAGTGCGTCTGTACCTCTGAAGTTGAGTAAGTTAGTAAAGCCGTGACTGCAGACTCGCCTCAAACTCTGACCTGTGTGTAAAGAGGAATAATTCAGTCCGCATCCACAGTGACGATCAATACGGCGCATCGATCTGCCCGGAGGATAATATTTCTGTAAAGGGCGGCGGGCCGCTCGATTACCCTCCTGTTCGAGGAGCCCCGCGGGTCCGGCTCCTGTAGATTATGCATGAGATTCGCTGTTACTCAATAACGGCGTAATCAGCTCTTATTGGTCAGGTGGGAGGCTAATCTGGAGTAAATTGTTCTTTATTTCTTGAATAATGTTGGGTTGTGTGAACTCTAGCAGAACTTTGGCTAACAGCGTGGAGTTTGATTACCCAGGATGAAACAGCAGAATTAGGAGGCGTTCACACAGAACCTGTTTTCTGACACGTTCACTGAGCTGCTTCATTTGTTGAAGGGAGAAGAAGCACAAGAACATCAATATTTTAGCACTCGCTTGACTGTAAAACATTTTACCTTTTTTTTTTTTTTTTTTTTTTTTGTCAGGAGAAACTGAAGGACTGCTTTCATGGGATGGACACCGAGAACTTTTACAGTTTATCTCAATCAGTGAACACAAATGCAACTTTTTCTTCCTCTAAAATGCTTGCTGTAGCAGCCCGGTGCCTTAAACTTAGCTTTGCTTCCATGTGAATTGAATAAAAACTCTCTGTCGAACCCTGACACCTGCAAGTTGAACTGCACAATTAAACAAAGAAAAAAGAAAAGAGATATGACTATGAAAGGCTGTGATTTAATTTGATCAGTAATACATATTAGTATTGTCATTTTACAGCTGTGACGTTAAATAAAATAATGATTATTATTTTTTTATTTCATAAAAATAATAAAGATATGTAAATATATTTGTAAACATTTTGACCAAATTGTGCAGCTCTACAAACAAGCATAGACTGTAATTTAATAAAATAAATAAAAAATAAATAATAAATAAATATTAGTATTGTAATTTTAATTTTTTTAAAATAAAATAATGATTATTATTATTTTATTCAATAATAATAATAATAATAAAGTTATGTAAATATATATTTAGACTTTTTTAACCACATTGTGCAGCTCTAAGGTTGTAATTTAATTAAGTAAATACATAATACATAGTATTGTAATTTTACACTTATTTTACACTTATTTATGTATTTATTTATTTTTTATTTTACTAATAATCTAATTTATTTTGTGTTCATTTTTATTTAGTAGTAGTAGTAGTAATATTAATAATATAGTCATATTGATATTTAATCACAAAATGTTTTGCCAAATTGTGCAGCCCTACAAACAAGCTCAGCAATTATAAAAATCACAGAAAAATTAGATTTCACTATGAAAGACTTTAAGTGTATAATAAACATTAGAATTGTGATTTTACAGCTGTATTGTAAAATAAAGTAAATGACATGATGATTGAATACTTAATTGTTGTTGTTCAACTGTCCTTTTATTTTTGTGTCTATATTTTTAGTAGTAATGTTAATAATAATAGGTTTTTTGTTGTCGCAATTTTTGTTTTTCTAGTATCAATGAAATATATTTGACTGTGAGAGGCTCTGATTTAATACTTTTAACTGAAATGTTAGACTTGTACTGTAAAATAAAAGTATTATTAATTTATTAAAGACTCCTTTACTTTACAGTTATTTTATGTATTTATTTATTTAGAAGTAGTAGTAATAATAGCAATAATAACAATAGTCATATTAATATGATCACGGCATTTTGCGCAGCCCAACAAAGACGCACGGCAAACCTGGGGATTTTTTTTCATGTCACAATCACAACTGTTATCAGAAAAAAATCACAGAAAAATGATTTTGTAACATTCATTTCTTAAGATAAAATGTTATGGTGTATACTATAGTGTTGTGTAATAGTGTGGTTGTTGTGTGTATTAGAGCCTTGTGTAATTGTGTGTGTGAGTGTAAGAACGGCTTGGTCTTGAATCACCACAGTGTTGTGTAAATGTGTCTCAATCTTGTCTCAGCGCTCACACATGCACCACATGTGAACCTGTGGGTTTATAAGGATGAATGCAAGTGTGTGTGTGTGCGTTTATGTTTATGCTCCAGGACTAGTGTATTTATTAACTCTGTGTGTTTGTGTGTGTGCGCGTGTTCCTCCAGGGTGCCGATAAGGAACGGAAAGGTCCTGATGGTCTCAGCGCGTTCGAGGCGGCCGAGAGCGAGGCCATCAAAGATCTACTGAAGTGAGTCGGACGCTGCCGGCAGCGGAGAGGTTCAGACCGCAACCACTGGATCCAGCAAACACAAACACACTTACACACACACACACCTCTCTGTCTCTGCCCATTGGCTGCTCCTCTAGGTTTCCTTTTGTTTTGTTTTCCTCCATGACCTTTTTATTTGATTTGGGGGAGGTGCTTAATTTCCCCTCTAGTTGATCAGAGTCAGCCATCGGCTGACGGACCTGTCACTCATGCCTCCCATAAGGACCAATGGGAACGCCTGTCTAACACCACTAAACACGGACTTTAGAGTTCAGACTACAGCGAGTGAGCGAGTGTATGATTACGACGACGATGATGATGATAATGTGTACTTTTTTTTTTCAGACTGTTAATTAGAAATGAGTGGTTTGTATAGTTCATAGGGCTCCGAAAACCTTCTAGCTGATGAATTTCCCTGCACTCCTGCCCGACGTTTCCCTCCCTCAGCTCGACGACATTCCCGTCGCATTAGATGCTCAAAGAACAAATATTACAGACGCTTGAATCGTTCTGCTGACGCGCACGTTTGCTTTTGTGCCCCTTTAAATTTGTGGTGTTGTGGCAAAAATAAATGAATTCTCAGCTGCTGTGCGCTTGTAGAGTGTTAAAGCTGATGAAGGGACGCCTGTCTCTCTCTCCAGCAGGACGTGTCTTACTCCTCCGTCTAGGGGACACGTCTCACTCCTGAGGCGTCACCCTTTCCAGGCTATCTCACTCTTTTAGGCCGTCTCTCTCTCTCTCTTTCTGCATGATGGTGTTTTAGCTTTTCAATACAGTCTTGAACTGAAATTCACATCGATTAGCAAATGAACATTTTAAAAATCCATATCTGGCATTGTTGTGAAAAAGTCCGTTTGAAAACAAATAAAACGATTTCAAATGATCACTTTGATTTTGTCACATTTATAAAGCTTCAACTGAAAGAGGGTGTTTTAAATTTTATATATATATGATGTTGTTTATTATTATTTAATACATTTATGTATAGAAATATATAGTAATAAATAGCTATATATGTATATATAGATATTTATTACTATGTAGTACATTTATATTAAGTATGCATTTAAGTTATTAATTTATTTGTTTATATGTTGAATACATTTATATATATATATATATATAATTTGTATTCATATATGGTATTTTTATTGTTTGACAGATTTATTTTTTTAATACATTTATATTATGTATAGAAATAAATAATATATAGCAATAAATAACTATATATGTACATATAGATATTTATTACTATGTAGTACATTTATATTAAGTGTGCATTTAAGTTGTTAATTATGTTTGTATGTTGAATACATTTATATTTTAATAATATATAAATATAATTTGTATTCATATATTTTTATTGTATTGTTTGGCATAGATTTATTAATTTTTTAATTAATGATATATTTAATTATTAATATATTTATTTATTAATGATATATATCTATACATGTGTATTACCCCTTATTTTAATCATTAAATTGATTTATAACACTTTACAGTGAAATTCAAATGGCTAAATAAGCTGCCACTGATTATTTACCCATGCATTTTTAAAATTGAGCAAAAAAATAACTATAAAATAAACTATAACACATATATATTATAACATTATTCATATATCTATATATCTATTTATGTATATAGATAGATAAATAAAAAAATAAATAATAATCTTAATGTTAGTTCATGATATGGATGCCATATTGTAAAGTGTTCGATCTGGTGATGTATCAAAACCAGATATAAAAACAATGGAAGTCTATGAGGTGTGTTGACTAATATTGCAGAACAACCGCGCGTGCGTTGGCAAGGATTTTATCACGAACACACTCGTGGTCACGGCATTTTTTTCCCTTTAATTAAGTGCTTTTGTTAATTACTGATCCACCCGACAAGTCTCAGACCTTTGTCACTGTCACAACACAAAGAAATCAATTATTCAGGTGCTGCACAACTTACTGATAAAGTTTAATGGCGCCGTCAGCCGGAGCTTTGAACCGACGGCCCGTGAATATAAAACAGCTCGTTTTGTATTGTCTTTTCAAGACGGTGAACGTGCTCGACATGACGTGTGGAAGAATCACGATAAACAAATCAGCCCGCAAGTCAACATCCAATCTAAATTGACTCTGTTTACCGTCTTAATACGCGTTCCCATGAGCGAATAATTCAGTGATGATGTTCTAAAGAAACAAAAGTGTTTGTCTTCATAATCTTTCATCAAAATGTAATAACTTGCTACACCTTTGAAATGACTTTCATCTCAGTCTGACTTCAGTTTAATGTTAACCAGTACGCAAATAACGGTTTAGTCATTGATTTGAATTCCTCATTCAATATTTTACGTGGCAGTAAAATGGGAGTCTTTCATCAGACGTTCCAATTGAGAATGAACTGCAGTACTAGTGTATGTGTGTGTCTACTATTTTTAGTACGCTTTTAGCACACAGGTGGCTGTCTGGCCTTTTCTTTCTTCGCTCTGAAGACAAACTTCTCCTCCTACACCATGATGTTATGTAACACTCTCTCTCTCTCTTGTCCATTTTATTAGTCAACTGCCTTTCCTTTCAATTGAACTCAAGACTTCAGCCCTATTTAGACATTTTCTGTGATTTCAGACATGATCATTGAGCCGCAGCGCCACCTGATGGCCGAGAGCCGCACTGCTGCTGCCTGCATACTGCATACTATTTCACATTTTATCTCACTTTTGATTGAATAAATGTATAAACAGCATAGTATGCCAGTATTCCAAACCAAATTCAGTACTTTATCGAAATGTTTGATTAATGAGTGGCACGTGGCCGCTGAGAGTCCGCCTTACTGATAGAATCACCAGCTGCGCTAATTAGCGCATGCACATTCACTTCCTGTCTGTCTGTTGCCACGGCGACTCCATGCAGAGCAACGGCTCGTGATCAGCTACCCCGAAATTGTGCTTAATGAAGTATCAAATCCAAATTACCTTGATAATTGTTATTTGTCTTTGTATTCGCAATTATAACTAACAGACCTTCCTTTTTCATTATGTACCGCGGTGGAGTGACGGTAATAACATGGTACTGAATGATTACCATATTCAAATACCACAGTGTGTGAAATAGGCTACCCTTGGTTGTGAAATATGATATGATCTTATGGTTTTTTTCCCCAGTACTTTTAACTCATTAAAATATTTTCATAGTTTTTTAATTAGATTGAATTTTCCTTTTTTCTGTCAGTTAATATAATTTGAATTAACTAAAAATGGAAATAAGTGGAAATTAATTCTGCTAATTTTATTTTATTTTTTAAAAATAAGCACAGCAACTGAACTGAACTTAAGTTTTTAAAGGGGTCATCGGATGCACTTTTTCATGTTGTTTGAACATTAATGTGTGTTGTCAGTGTATGTACAAATCTACCCTATAATGATAAAAATCCATGCAGTGGTTTTTAATTAATCTGTAAAAATAATATCCCCTTTTTCAAATCGAGCCATTCTCAGATGCCTGTCGTTGTGGCGTCACACCCGCAGAGGCTGCTCCCAGTTGATTGACATGAGCGTCTTACCTCAGACCAGCTGTAACAGTCAGACCTCCATGTTTCGATGCCAGTGCAGGGATGCAAGTTAGACAAGAATTGGGCGATTGAGATGTTGTGTTGCTGGGTGTAATAATGAATGTAGTGGTCGTCATTTACTCCCGACATCTGAGCCACTGAAGATGCAGTGGACTACGTTTGTGAAGGGAATGCGCCTCCCGATCTACATATATCAGTCTCTGTTCGTGCGAATCATTCGTGATCCAGCTTCACTTACAGCAGAAGTGAGTATCAACTTGTGGAAAATGGGCATCCGTTGACTCCTTTAAGTTTAATTACTTATTTAAAGAACCTAGTATTACCATGGTAAAATCAACAGGTGGATGTTTAAGATTTTAAGACACTTACCAAACATAGTACCAAACATTACCACGGTACTATCATGTAAATACTATGAAGATACTGTGTTATTACTGCAATCCTTTTTGTGTTTTTTTATCTGCTGTTATTCTGTAGGATGCTCACAAAAATTACCATGGTATTATTGTTGTGTTTGTTCATAGTACTATGTTTTTTGGACGTATACCATGGTAATACCATAGCATTCTTTAAAATAGCTTGAAGTGACATGCAAATATCGGATATGAATATGGTAATCACTGTGTACCATGGTATTATTACACTGTAAATTGATTTTTTTTTAATTTATTAAATTTAAATTTATAGACTGAAATAATATTTTAATCTTTATACTTAAAAATGTCACAAATTCACCCTTCACTGGGAGTTTGATTGACAGTCAATCTGACCGGTCATAATGTAGAATCCACCAACAAATAAACCAGACAGCAGTGCAGTAGATTAATGTCAGTGGACTTAAACTGTGTATTTGTGTCATTCCGCAGTTGAAACGACATACCTTCTGATGTTCTTTCATGTTTATTCTGTGCTTTAAATAATAATAAATATGAAGAGATGATTGGTTCATGTGGCATTTAAACTGAGGTGCTCAGAGCCATCTGTCACGACACATGAAAGAGCCACAAAATGGTATTTATTGTTTGAATTTTTATTTAAAAATGACAAAATTTAAAAGCTGAGACTTTTTCATACCAAAAGTAACCTGCTCTTGGTTACTTGTCTGTCGTCAGTGCCCTATTTGCTCTGCAGTGTAGGGCTTGTTAGACGTAGCGGGTTTTTGCAAAGGTCTGTGTATTGCTGTTTCCTTGTAGTTATTTGCAAAATGTACTCTCTTTTTTTGAGTGAAAAGTTTCAAAGTAAATCCTACCCCCTTTTTTATTTCCAGTGGTGCTTGAAATGGAGATTCTCTTGACTTAAAATAAACCTATGTGTTGTTTGGCTTTTCTCTTTAACCAGGATTCATAAAAAGTCACGAAAACAGGCCGAGCAAATATGATGTTTGTAGTCATATTAGAGCTTATGGCTTTAGCACAGAGAACGTCCAAAGCCCACTTTAATCGCGCTTCAGTCCTGTGTGAGTGTGTGTGTTTTAATGTGTGTTTCTAAAGTAGATCTGAAGGAAACGTGCTGTGAAATTTCCCCGTTTCCTCCCGATCAGAGTCCGGCCTCTTTAGCTGGAGGAGCGTTCGCTGGGAAATCGATGGCCGCTGGACTGCTATTAGGAGGAGTTTAATTGCAAATAAAAGAGGATTTATCACTGCTGCCGGTATGTAGACGAGCACTGTTGCATTCTGGGTAATGAGCTGAGGGTGCTCTCTGCTTCATACTGACCCTGTGTCCCAATGCGCATACTATCCACCCTGTCTGCCCTAAATAGAATTGAAAATGACTAATATCACATAGAAATTTAGCACAGATGTGTATCTGCTCCAAAACCTACTGAGCCACCTAGGTAGGCAGTATTTTAAGGGAGCACAGGTGCTCAAAATGTTGCTGTTAAACCTGTCTGATTGATAGTTTGGAATGTTTTTATCAAGTACATGGTCTTTTAGTATAATTGTACAAATGTCCACCTTCAGCTGGTACTTCACATGCCTTTTTGCTGTCAAATCTTAACTGATTTTTATCAAGTAAACATAAGAATAACTTGAGGAATATTTCCATATGAACGCTTACTGGACAGAAGCGGCTTGGCTTCATGAAAAATCAGTGAGTCTCAAATCTGATCATCGTTTGTTTCCTCATCTCTTAATCATCACTGGATTGCATTGCGTTAAATGCTTGGATCGTTTCAATCTCATCTTACTAAGACATGTTATTCAGACTGACTGATATTTCAATAATCTGATGCAAGTATCTGCTATACTGATAAAGATCTCATTGATTTTTTTTATATATTACAAGCATCAGAATTTCATCAATATTGGCGTATGTTTGCTTAATAAAACTGATCTATCAAATATGATACAAAACATAAAACACAGATGCAGACTGTCTTTTATATTTAGCCTAGAGGTTCAGTGGTTCACTGTCAGGAAAAAAAAAAAAAAAGATTTTTATGTTAGTTTTTTAATGTCAGGCTTTACGAGATTAAATATGCCAGATGAGACAAGAGACATAATGAACAGAAGGTATCAATAAATATAGTTTCATCTAATTAAAAATTGACTAGTTTCTGATGACTCTCTTCCCAGCTAAAATAAGTTTAATGTTTTGCTTCATGTTCCATGAAGTTCCAACAAAAAACATCATCTTTGCATGTTTAAAATGTCAGTTTTTTTTCCGAATGTTTAAGGAACATTCCATTTCATCATTTTGCAAAATTATAGGAATTTTACTCTTGAAAGTTCTTTGAACATTCTGAAACGTAGTAACAATCAAAAAAATGTTAGAATAGCGTCCAACTAAAATGTTTCACATAACTGGAAGAACAGGTTCCATGTCAGTTAGCATGCTAACCTTTGGAAGGGTGCTGCCTATGTAGACAGTAAACAGCACAGGAGTTCACTAGGTTTTGGAGCAGAGCTACAGATTGGGAGGACTTTTGGAGCTGTGATTGGAGCAAATCCTGGAAGAGGCCTTGAATAGGAAGTGAAGTCTTGGATCTTTGTTTGTTTTCGCTGGAATCGTGACTCCCTCTAAATAGTTTGGCGGCAGTAGAGGAAGTGGGCCTGCCGAAGCATCTCTAACCTTTATTCTGTTCTCAAAGACGCCGAGTTCTGCTACATCTGCACATCTGAGATGGAAATAACAATCAGGCTGCTGTCAGAGCGACAAATGTTCAGGGGAACCTACACGAAAGGGCATATATTGAGTTGGAGACAATTAATGTGAAGGATCCAGAGGTCCAGAGAGAAAAGGTCCCTCAGCTGTCAGATAGAGATGCATGCAATATCCTGCCTTTACTTCAGTCTTATCAGACCTGCTAGACGTACTGTATCAGAGCAAGAGAGGCGATATTACACTCTCAAAAATAGAAGGATTTTTACTGTGATGCCATAGAAGAACTGTATTTGGTTCCCCAAAGAATCTTGTAGTGATCAGTTCTTAAAAGAACCATTTTCTAATCATTTTTTCTTTTTGTATGAAAGCCGGTTTCCACCACGGAATGAAAAAATAACATTATGACACTTTATCTCACAATTCTGACTTTGTTTCTCACAAAGACTGTTATGGAAGACTATTTTACCTAATGTATTCATGTACAATTTGGAATCATTTGGAATTTTAGAGTTACTGCTCATGTAAATTGTTCTGATTAGCCTTTTCCCAAAGGAAAAAAATATATTTTAAGAACATTTTTCTTGGTTATGCAAACATTAAGGGAACACTGCATTACATAATTTTGAAGGAAAGTCCACATTTTGAGATATAAACTCGCAATGGCAAAAAGAAAGATAAAAAGTTCTGGTTACCTTTTTATGTTTTTTACAAGAACGCAAAATTGTGAGATGTAAAGTTAGAATTTTGAGACTTTAACTTGCAATTGTGAGTTTATAACGACATAAAGTCAGTTTTGAGAAGAAACGTCTGAACTGTGAGACATAAGCTTGAAATGGCAAGAAAAAGTCAGAATTAAAGTTGCAGTTAACTTCTTTGTTTGTTTTTTTCATGTCATGGTGGAAGCAAGAAGAAAGTCTGAATCGTCAGATAAACTCACAATTGCAAGAAAATATTGCCAAAATATTTACAGTTTACATCTCACAATTCTGACTTTGTCCGTATTCATCCACTATTGTGGACTGGATAGGTTCTTCATGGAACCATCAGTTCCAATAAAGAACCTTTTTTTTTAAGACTGTAGAAACACATCAGCTCTCTTTTTCAGCCTTGAGTTTTAACCCAGAATATTCTTCGAAGCTTGTCTCTAGCGGCCATTTTCCTCTCTGTAATCACAGTGTGGCCGTACAGGAGGGTTTTTATGGCTCCATCTGAAGTTTGAGTGTTGAGAAGTGAAGTTGGAAACCGTGATTGTAATCAGAGAGCTGTCGCTTTAAAAGCTGCCGGGTAAAACATATCTGACAGCCTTGAGCGTCGCCCTCACCGGCAGCCCAGTGCTACAGAGCCCGTGATAAATGAACAGATTTCCAGTGCAGGAGTGAATATTGCCCCTCACGGTCCAGCAGCGGGACGGTAACCGAGAATTGATTATTTTTGGGGTCGAACGCGCATAAAGGAGCTTCTGCATTACGGTATTGATTCCTCCCCGCAGAGCCGCATTTTATGCGCCCGGACGTTTTTAATGCGCTCATCTTTGTTGTGTACCGTAACGGCATCTTATGGCATCTTGTTTACTGCTGTGATGAGGAGACGCCGCTGAGCTCTTCATCATTTCCCAATTGGCTTCCTTAAAATATAACACAGTGGCAGGCTGTCCGTGGCGTCCGGATCGCTCTCGGCTAATGAGACCCTCCGGCTACATATGAAGAGACCTGATTATTGGTGTCTGGAGCACACGGGAGACCTTCTGCACCTGTCTGATTCTGAGCACCGTCCTAAACCCTAGTGAGATGCTGCGGGGTCTAATTTGAATTCTAATTTGGTCCAAACAAGGTTTCTTTGTATAGAGAAAGTGCCGATTAGGCCTAAACATGTTGTCTAAGTAGGCAGCGGCGCATTGGGGACTAGATCAGATCTCGTCACATTCTCCTCTAGCCTTAGAAGTGAGACGATGAGAGCTAAAATTAATTATGCCACTTCCATGACTTTTTATCTCATAATTTTGACCTTTTTCTTGTTTCTTGTTCTGACATTCTTGCAATTGTAACTATGTAATTAAAACGTAATTGTGACTTATAATCATAATTCTGATTTTTTTTTTTTTTTTTGAAAGAGCAGCATGAGCGTTCAGCTAAACGTCGATAAAGTATGCTATTGATGAAAGTGTTCACTTCTGGCTCATTTCTAGCACAACTGCCTCGTTCTAAATGACTGTGGTTGTTTCAGGTCTGTTTGTTATGGGCGTCACGAGTCGTGCAGAAATGACATCTCTGCGGCTTCGTGCCTCCTCTGGCTGCCGTTCCTTCGCTTTCCGCCTCTGTGGATGAATTTAGTGTCGCACGGCTGCCAAACTCACCGATAAAATCCATGAGCAGGTGCGTTTCCACTCCGATATCAGATATAGGAGATCTCAGGAGCTCCGCTAATAAACCTGATCTCCTGCTGGAGAGAAACACACACACACACACACGGGCCGGCTTATCTGAGCGGATATGACAGGAAAAATACTCCAGAGTGGGACAGGAGTTTAATGGAAGAAGTAAAGTTTTGTTATTGGGGGCAGAGATAGGCTTTGTGATTAATTAAATCTGTCTCTCTCGCACTGAAGTGAAAGTTGCTGGCCTGTGACTAATATTTATGAGTCTCGGCCACATCTGACATTTTCCAGCACTTCTGAACTTCTTTTTCTCTGTGTCTGTTAAAAGTCATTTCTATTTGGTTTTATAGTTCCCTCTATTGCTGTACGAATCTATTAAGTTAAAAATATACTCAAAAGCAATTTATACAGAAGCAGTACCAGAAGTAAAGAAAAAAATATTTAAAAGGATTAAAAAAAATAATAATTGCAAGACAACGTCAAAATTCTGAGTTTCAATGTCATAATTCAGATTTTATTAGCATTTTTTATCTAATGTGGTGGAAATAAAGTGGAGGAAGTCTTTTGTTATGTCAGACGAAAACTAAAACAGTAAATGACAGCATAGAGAAATAGGTTTGTGTTAAAAGTTGCATAAAAATATCAAAATATTTTATTTATTTTTATTTTTTAAATTGATACAATTAATAATTGTATAATTATTTAAAATGTATACAATAGTCCCAATGTATTAATGATTAAAAAAAATTAAGATATTAGTAAAAATTATATTTAGGAAAAAGTGTGGGCCATAAAAATAACATTTTCTTGAAATAAGATGAACTGTAAATTAACTAAAATCAAGTGTTAAAAAACTACACTTATTTATCTCAGTAGTTGACAAAGCAGCATTTTTCCTTTTTGTTTAGTTTAACTGAAAGATCTACAATAACTGAAGCTAAATAAACTAAAATTAATTTTAAAAAGAATAAAAGATACAATAAAAAATATGACTAAACCTTGAACTAAAATGAAAGTGTAAACAGAAAAAGAAAAGAAAAATCTAATTAAAAATGATCTAATTAAAGATATTATATTGTATTTATTGATTCTAAATGTATTTAAATAGGTGCAAACTCACATTCAGAATATGATGTAATCTAATCGTTTGTTCCAAGGTTTTTTTTTCCAAGAACAAGACATTTCTAAGAAGTTCTTAATGAGCATTTTGGAGGCTTTCTCTCGTCACTGACAGTAATCTGACCGAACGGAGCCAGCCGTCTCGTGATCGGTGTGTTTTTAGGAAGGTCGTTAATGAGGATCTACTTGACTGACGGAATAACAGGTTGTGATCTGCATATGAATGCGCTGTAAAAAAATCCCACCTGATTCAATCCCTTTGATCCCAGAAACGCGAATAATCTCACCGGCACGCTTTCTCTTCCTTTGCTAATAGTCTGGAAACGTCGTCCTCTGACCTTTAGACTGTGGAGAATATGAAGATGTAAAGCGTCTAGCGACTTTCCTTCAGGGCCGATCCGTCACGAGCGCCACGGATGCTTTGGGTTTTTGCTAGAATTAAATTAAGCTTCCCTGGGCTGTTTTCCTGGAAACAGTTTAAGTCCAGATTAAATCACAGCGTTTTTCCATTGAAAATCTTTCGGGAGCCAAAGGCAAACCTCTATGTTGTTGTTTTCATTTAGTTTAGCCTAATGCGTGCTCCATATTTTCACTTTCTATGTCTTTTATTCCTGTCTGTAAAGCATTTATACTTCAACAGCTCAGTTGGATTATTATTTCTGAGATACTATATATTTTCTAAGCGATTGGATTTTCACCAGCTGATAAAACGGGCAAAAAAATCTCATAAAACTTCAAAGGAGAGACACAGAAATACAAGAGCGAGACTAAAATAACTACAAGCTTCACTTCATAAAGATGTCTGGCCTTTCTTAAGATCCATCTCGTAGAGATCAGCCGTTAGTACGCCGTGCGAGGTTCATTTGAGCCGAGTTTCTGGCGTTTCTGAGGGTCAGAGATGCTCGTTTGCTTCTCCAGATGAACGTTATGGGAGATCCAAGGTTTGAGATCCAAACCTTCACAGCTCCGACGAGAGAAGAAAAGAGATTATAGATATTAAATATTCAGAATACATGCACTTTTATTACAGATGAGTGAGTTTCAAGAGGTCATATTTTACTTTTCCCAATTCACTTATATTGTTAGTCAAGGAACCGAAAACAGATAGAGTGAATTCATTTTTCACCTGCTTTTAAACCCTTAAGTTACTTAATTAGACTGTTTTTGTGCAGTTTTACTCTCTAATTGGCAAACCTGTTTCTGGACAGGAGACACTTCCGATTTCAAACAAACTTCTAGAAACATTGTGGGAACGTTGCACGGAAATGAATCTAAATGTATCAGTATGTCGCCGTTAGAACGTTTGAGCGGGTTGCTAAGTTACAGGCTGTCAATCATAAACTCCCTCATTAAATATTCATGACCTGTGTGGAGTCATTCGGCATACGGCATGAAGACGGAGAGTTTCAGGAGTCGTGCCGCAGGTTTCGTTCGTTTCTGCTGCTGTTTATGTGCGTTTAGAGCTTCTTCATCTGAATTAGTAATGAAACGCAGTTTAATGCTCGGCTGACTTTCTATTAGTTGTGCTGTTCTCAGCCTCTCTGCTAATAAAGGCTGCTCTTTGATCAGGTAAACATCCTCTCAGAATGCAGTCAATTCACTTTCTGTGAGACCGTCTTCATTCACTGGAGGAACAGCGGGAGACTCTGGAGTGTCCGGTCAACTTTAATCTGATCTTTAACTCCAAGAACCTTAGACTTTTACAGCTTTGCACACTGATATATTGTACTACTCTGAAATTCTGTTTCTAGTAAACTGCTAAACACAGTATGCTGTACTCGAAATGGGAATTAAATGTATGCACAACCTGCTACATTTGCATATATTATGCATACAAATGTCCAGAGCACACTGACAGATACTGTATCCCACAATGCAATGCATTTGGTTTGACCTTCCATTTCCAGTGTGACAAATGAATGGGAAACAAACAACCACAATCTCCCACTCAGGCTTCTAAAAAAACAAAAATAAGTATTTTAAAAAATAATTATTATATGTGACCGTGGACCACAAAACCAGTCATAAGGGTCAATTTATTTTTATTAAATGAAATAAAACATCACTTGAAAGCTGAAAATAAAAAAATATAAATATTGAGAATATCGCCTTTAAAGTTGTCCAAATGAAGTTTTTAGCAATGCATATTAATAATCAAAAATTAAGTTTTAATATTTACAGTAGGAAATTGACAAAATATCTTCATGGAACATGATCTTTACTTAATATCCTAATAAAAAAATTGACAAATTCTGAGCCATACAATGTATTTTTGTATTTTGTATCCTTTTGCTACAAATATAGCTGTGCTGCTTACGACTGGTTTTGTGGTCCAGGGTCATCAGGGTGTATATTGTGCAGTGTACAATATACTAGGATTCTGATCTTTAAATTCATGAATCTTGATGTAAAATGTATTCTAAAAAAATATATTTTATATAATTTTTAATTATAGTTCAGGAATATATTATTTAAAAAAATATTATTGTATATAAAATTATTTTATAAATAGTATAAATATTATTATTAATATAAATATTATATTTGTTAAATATTGTATTTTATTTGATAAATATTATACAAATATTTTTTGAAGTATATAAAGTGAATTTAATGAAGCCTCAATAAAATGTATTAAAGAGAATACTATAAATAATAAAATTATAATAATGATAATGTAATATAAAAATTATGTGATAAAATATATATATATATATATATATATATATTAAAAATCTTTTAAAAAAGCATAAAATCATAAAAATTATAATCTCTTGACAGTGATGAGAATTACCAAAAAAGAGAAAAAAAATAACACTGAGATGTACAGTAATTTAAAAATAAAAAATTATAATGTACAAAAAACACTAATTGTCAAATAACAGGCTTTACTATGTTTACTGTCAAAAGTATGAATTGTTTTGTTCTTAAGATTATGCGGTGAAATACGTGCTAATATTTTTTCATGAGTTCATCTCAGACTGTGTTTTTCTCTCTAACCCTTCAGTCTTTTTCTGTGTGGGTGATCTGGATCTGTGTTTTTCTTGCTCAGTTGGGTCTGCGTTGGGTGACTAGTTTAGACAGGTCGGAACCGCCCCGTCTGAGAGCCGCACACGCTTGATTAAACGCCACCGGCGCGCGCGCGCCCGAACCGCGCGTCCGACGGCCAGTCATCACGCCCGCGAGCTGCGCTTTATCTTAGAGACAGCGCGAATAATCAGCATTCATCTCGTGTTTGCTTTAATGTTTCAGGGAATTTGATGATGTTTCATCAGCAGTGCTGAATTGAGTCTTAACCACGTCCCATTTCGCGCGCTTTCTGTCTCTTGTCTCTCCGAGTTTAATTGCCTTTGAGCGCGCGCACCTGCAATTAAGCTGTCAGACGCTCGCGGCCCCCACGGACTGTCTCTCTCTCCCTCTTTCTCTCGACGATCGTCACCTCACTGAAATCACGCTGAATGCATTTATTTTAGTCTGTGGAAAAGCGTGGCTGTCCAAAACATTTTGCCATTAGTGTGATTATCTCGCTCCTGCGAGCAAGACGCGTCCGTCTCTCTGCAGATGCAGGTAAAGTAAATGTGCTGTCAGTCAGTTCAGCGTTTACTGTATTAGCACACGCTGCTGTCAGCGTTTGATGACAGATAGAGTCCGTTATGTGCAGTTAAAGTTCTCATATCATGGTTTCCTGTCATTACTTTCCTGAGCTTCACCTGTCAAGGTTTCTTGTTATAAGCAAGAAGCATCAGTTGGTTTTTGCTGCTATGCTGTGTTTAAAGATATAGTTCACCCAAAAATGAAGTTATCTTCTGTTGAACACAAAAGAAGGTATTTTGAAGAATGTTAGTTCCTGGGAACCACTGACTGTAAAAAAAAATGCTGTAAAAAATACTGTAAATATCCATTTAAAACGTTTTTGGAATGTTAAGAGAACGTTCCGTTTTTTCATTTTGCAGTCATTTTGAGAATGTTACTTTTGAATCCAAACATTCTAGTAACATTAAAAAAAAACGATTGATGAATATTCAAATTATGAGAATGATATTAAAGTACAGATAACTTCAAAGGAGCATTTTTATTGACATTACCCTCAATACAAAGGTTTAAGTTGTGCAGATTAGATTGAAGCTCTCAGCTGTTCAGCATGAGCTGCTTTAGAGTCTAGTTTCAATAAATGCTTTTTTTTTGGACTGAAGAGGACGATTTAAGTCCTAAAAGTTACAGTGTGTTTTATAGTGCCCTGAATTATTTAATTTAAAAAGATTTCTCTTGTGAGGACTTTTTAGCACTTTGTCAAGGGGTGTCTTTTTTCTAGGTATATATGTGCTACGGAAATAAAAAAAATGCTATTTCTGAATGTTCTCTTTTGAAATGTTTTAAAAACATTTTTGGAATGTTAAGGAAACATTCCATTGTTTCATTTTGCAAACATTATGAGAATGTTACTCTTGAATGTTCTCTAAATGTTCTGAAACTAGTAGTAACATTTACAAAAAAACTATTCCATGAACAATATGTAAAGAATATTTTCATGCTAACCTTGTGAGAGTGATGTTAAAGTACAGATAACTTAAAAGGAACATTTTTATTGACATTGCTCTTAATTGTGCAGATTAGCTTGAAGCTCTCAGTTGTTGTTCAGCATGAGCTGCTTTAAATGCTTTTTTTTGGACCGGAGAGGACGATTTGAGTCCTGAAAGTTACAGTGTGTTTTATAGTGCACTGAATTATTTAATTTAAAAAGATTTCTCGTCTGATTACTTTTTAGCACTTTGTGAAGGGGTTTCGTCTCTTGAAAAGCAGAGGAGAGACCACTGAGACGACTGGGTTTTTATTAGAGCAGCTCTGTTTTCCCTGCACACTCTCTCTTTGTTCTGTCTCAGTGTTTTTATTGCTGTGATTCATGGCCATTCAGTCCCTGTGCTGTTCTTCTGAGACTGTGGGAGAAACAGAACAGCAGACCAGCCTTCACCACCACCATCATCATCGTCATCATCATCATGTATCTGTGACCCCAAGTGATCCAGTCTCTCTCCTCGCACTCTTGAGTTTGTGTTAATCATCTCATCTGGGCCCTCGCTGGTGCTGTATGTCTGTGTGTGTGTGTGTTGATCTTTGACTCTTCCACTGAGAAACACTATTTAGTAGCTGCTGTTTCTCACTCTGTGTCCCAGTTCACATCCTTATACTTTACTGGTCACATACTTTGGCGTATGTAGTATGCTATTGGGACATACTGTTTAAATTTTTAAAAAGCAGAAAACAAAATGGAAATAGCTAGCCAGCAATGGAGATTAAAATACAAACTAAGCAAAAATTGAATAAAAGAAACAAAGTACAAGATATATGACATACATTTAAATCTTGATTGCGTTTACATGTAAATATGTGCATCTGTTTAAATTCCCACAAAAGCTGAACAAAAATTCTTCCAGTATTGTTAATAGAACACTTGTTCAGAGTTGTCTGATCTTTAATGTCCTCACAACACACATCGTTTATGGAACATTTTTGTCTACCATTTTTTTTAATTATACTTTTTAAAGAACATTCAGAACAGTAAAAAGTAACATTGTTTCTGAGTGTATATATTTTTTCTTGGTTATGCAAATGTAAAGGGAACATTCCAATGTATAATATTGCAAACATCATGAGAACGTTACTTTTGAATGTTCGGAATGTTCTGAAACAAGAAGTAACACGTAACAAATTTCACAGGACAAAAAGATCCCATGAGTGATGTATAGATCATGTTTTTGTACTGACATTTTGAGAACATTATTAAAGGAGAAGCTCACTTCCAGGACAAAAATTTACATATTATAGGTTTTTTAAGAAAACATTTCAGGATTTCTCTCCGTATAGTAGACTTCTATGGTGCCCCCAAGTTTAAACATCCAAAATGTAGTTTAAATGCAGCTTCAAAGGGCTCTATAATGATCCCAGCCGAGGAATGCAGGAAACAATCGGTTATTTTCAAAAGAAAAAAAGTGTATATACACTATAGATTTATATATTTTTTTAACCTTAGATGCTCGTCTTGTCTAGCTCTGTGTGAACTCTGTGTATTCCGGTTCATGACAGTTAGCGTAGGTCAAAAAACTCCCATCTCATTTTCTGTTCCAACTTCAAAATCATCCTACATCGTTGTTTTACCTTTTTTTATACATTTGAACAGCATTTGATTTTGGTATGTTCACTTATTAAACACTGGGTCGGTACTTCTGCAGTGATGTGGGTCGATTTTAAAGTTGGAGGAGAAAATGAGATGTACCTCTTTACGACTGAAGAAAGAAAGACATGAACATTTGTGAAAGACATTTGTTCTGGAAATGAACTTTTCCTTTAAAGACCAAATAACTATGAACAAAATATTCCATTAATGTAATTAAAAAAAAAAAAAAAAAAGTCCAATTCCATTCCAATCTTGCATACTGATTTAGGCTACATTGTGTGCCAGTTGAACTAATGTTGTCGCTCTGCATGTGTCTGGATGTGTCGGTGTCTGTAGGTCAGGTTTCATGTCAGTTGCATGTTACCGGAGACAAACAAGCAGTTTCACGCGGTGACTCGAGGGTGATTTACCGTATACAGGGCTGGTGTCTTAGATGTTGTTCTCCATCGCACTCTTTCATTCGGTTTAAAAGCAGATAAACCGGTGCTTTTATACGCAACATCACGGTGCAGCAATTACAGCTATTCAGAGACACAAAGCCAACAATCGCAAGACATTTACATATCTGAGGTTCACAGCGGCAATTACTTCAAGGGGCTCACAAGAGCGCCCACCTGGATTCAAACCCAAACAACACCTTAAAGTATTCTCTGAAGAAGAGAATCCCGTGTTGGCAGATGGAAACACGCTCCAGTAGCGCCATCAATGGGTAAAAGGAGCATCTCGAAAAAAAATACATCTGGCGCTTCTGGATTCAACTGAGGAGAAACGCTGGAAAATCTCCAGCTCCTCAGATGGTTCTCCTGGGATATCAGATCAGATCTTAATGTCTCAAATTGTGCTTAGATTGACCAACATCGCAAAGTCCCAAATGTGTGAAGCTGCTCTGAGACAATCTGAATTGTGTAAAGCGCTATAGTAATAAATGTGACTTGACTCATTTGGGTTTGTTTTTATGGCATCCCAAGGACTTTTAGCAGAAACGGCTTTGATAAATATCTGAGAAGAGCGCTGATATTTTCCTGTGGACTCCATCATGTTTGTATTCTGTAGTGGTTGGACGCAGAGCCGTTCTGGGATCAGCGCTCGTCGGCAGGTTCTTCTGTGTTTACCTGCGCGGTGACCCGTCGCTACACTGATCTCGGAGCACCTGGGAAGCGTCTTGAGCGGATCTTGTCGTCCCGGGGCGTCCCGTGTGAGATCTGAGCCATCTGTGTGCCGCAGGACATTCGCAGCATCTGCCGGCACTCAGTACAAACACAGCAGAGACCCGGAGCGCGTGTGATGCGTTTTAATCAGCTGGCGATGTGGGCCAGAGCTCGGTTAAAATCACACCAGCTGTTCTCATTCGGCTGCTGTTTCTCCAGTCAGACTCACCTGCTGCATCGACTGCTTTTACCTTCACTGAGCTCTTAAGAATTTAAGTTCTTTAACTGGCATCTGCTTCTATGAAGAATGAAAATGTGCTCACTCTCAGGCCATCTAAGATGTAGATGATTTTTTTGCAGCATTGCATCACTTGCTCACCAGGGGATCATCTGCAGTGAACGGGTGCCGTCGGAGAGTCCAGACAGCTGATAAAAACATCACAGTAATCCACAAGTAACCCACAACACTCCTTCAATCCTTCAATTAACATCTTGAGATGACAAATCCATCAGTAGGACTTTTTAAACTAAAACAACAGTCCATAGTAACGCTTCCGCCGATGAAAAAGTGTTCTGAATCAGGACAGAAATCTGCACAGGTCAAGCACTGATTACAAACCAAAACAGCTGTAAACAAATATGTGGCTGGATTTTGATGTGAGAGACAACACTTTCACTGGAGGAAGCATTATTATTGATTATGGATTGATATATTTTAGTTTAAAACATCTTGATGTATTTGTTGCAGCTTTTGTCTTCTCAAGACATTAACTGGTGGACTGGAGTGGTGTGGATTACTTGTGGATTAATGTGATGTTTTAATCAGCTGTTTGGACTCTCATTCTGACGGCACCCATTTACTGCAGAGGATCCATTGGTGAGCAAGCGATGCAGTGCTACATTTCTCCAAATCTCACCTACATCTTTGATGGTCTGAGGTCTTCATTTTTGGGTGAACAATACTGGCTGCCTTCATCTTCAGCACTCCGTCTAGTGTCGAGAAGTTCAAACTTGCTTTTGTTTTGACTGTAAAGTGTGTTTGTGCATGTTTATTTATACGAAACAGCACATTTCTAAGTGTAATGTGTGAACATGTGGTGAGGTTTAAGGGTGATTGTGGTGGAGTTTAAGGTCAGTTTACTGAACTCTTGTTTTGTCTGAACTTCACATTCTCCTGCAATCTGTCGCCAATGAAAACAGCCGTTTGCTGGAAGAACAGAGTCTGTGAATTCCTGAGCCGACACTGAGACTGTTTTCATGCAGCACTGGACGCTGATGGTAAATGTCCAGAAAAACAACACATCTAGACAAATTCATATGAAGCACAGTGTGTGTGCATTCATCCTGCTGACAAAACTATGTGACAAATATAACAAAACTTCTTCTTTGAGGTGCACGCAAAAGTAAAAGGAATGGAGTTGTAATTACATTTATCACTTTTTTACATTTGCTGAAGAGTATGCTTTAATACTTTGGGGTTTATAATAGTCGGGTTTATTGTAATCAGACTCCAGATGTACTATTAATGCTATTATTATAAACTATATTTAGTAATGCCATAAATGGCTGATCTGGATGCTACAGAAAGCTGGTGCTCTTGAATTTGGTGTCTGTGAAAAAAAACAGGCAGATTGCCTTTGAGTTTAGATGATTTCCAGATGAAACACTCTCACACACACGCGCATTCCAGCCCGTCAAAGAGGGAGGAGAAATAGGTAGTATGTTGAAGGAAAAGGAACAACAGGAGGAGGCTTATGTAGCCAGACTCTCTCTCTCTCTCTCTGTGTGAGCTTCTGTTTATTTACCGCTGAGCACGTCGGTTACTCGGCCTGGCTGAGAAGCAGCAAGAGAAGAGGAGAAACAGGATGACGGCCCTCCGGATTCTGTCTGTGTCTGCGCTGATGTGTCAGATGTCCATCACTGCGTCTCTGCACTGGAGGAAAGGTACGACAGGAGACACTTACACCACATCAGTGCACTGGTTACATCAGATCACTCACAGAGAAAGCGTGAGCAGTTACAATCTGCGCGCCTTTGCTTAAATGCTTGAAATGAGTTTTGTAGACACACAAACTGTGCCAACAAAGTTGAGAAACATCTGAGATGGAAAATAAATGAAATGTCTCCGGAGCTGTGAATGAGAAACACTGTAGCACATTTTGTTGTCAGAATACATATTTTGTTAGAAATTAATATGTGGTGTCCAGAGTATGGAAGCTCATTTCAATTTCATTTCAGAATAAAAAATTTAAGTTTGAGTTTATTTCCAACAATTCTTGCCAGAAATGGCAAGATTCAAACTTGCAGTTCTGAGAAAACTGAGGCATAATTTTAAATTCTGAAAAATACGGTCCAAAATTTTTGTTGCAAAATTGCAAAGTTTGCATTGTGAGACATAAACTCAGAATTGCAAGAAAAAAGAATTATGCAATAATTATGATATTTTAAAATTCCCTAACTGTTTTAAACAGGATTCCAAACCATTGTTATTTTTGTTAACTAAAACTAAAAGATTTTATTTTAGCTAGTTGCTAAGGGAAATATATATAATATATAGGAAATATATCATTTTCATATACTTTGGCAGAGTATTTAAATAATTAAAAATGTACAGACATTAAAAAAACTTCAAATGAAAACAGAAAATCTAATTCAAAATAACAAATGCTATAATAGTATCTCAATGAAGCGTGTTTGACCTGCAGCCAGAGCTTGAGTCTCTGACCTCCAGAGGAACAAACACAGCGGATGTGATGGATGAGTTTGTGTCTGTTGTTTGTGGGACGTGAGGCGCTAATCATGTGAGATTGGTGACCTTGCGCTTTTACAGTGAGATCTGTGGAAGCGAGCGTTCGGCGGCCTCCGCAGGCCCAGATGACGGGGGCCGATAACGGCGGGATGCTCACGGTGCCAGTGGCGCACTGTCTCTGTGTATCTGCTTTGGCATTTCATTAGATTCCTCCCCCGTCCAAGGGCACAAGCCGGGCCTCTGGTGTCCATTTGGACTCAAAGTCAAGTGTTTTTGTGAGGTTTTGCTGGGATTTTATGAGGCGTAGCTGCAGCCGCTAACAGAGATGTTCAATTACTCCAGTGCTTGTAGGACGTTCACCTCTGAGTGGAATTTGGCAAAGCGGCAGCAAACAGTTTCCACCTCGCAAGTCCTTTAATCAAAACAAAGTGCTAATGACACGCACTGTGAGTGTGTTTTACTGGAGTGTTACTGTGAAATCACTGGGATAAACACTCAAATAAAGCATATTCATTGGCTCTTTGCAGCATTTTACATTCACTTTGTTTCTCAACAACCTTTTTTTTTTTCAATTTATCGGGTTGTTGAGTTGCAGCATGCTTCTTTATGAGATTACATTTCTGAAAATTACATTTTTTGTTCTTTCTGGGTTTTCTGGGTAGTTCACTATGGGATAATTTTTGTGCCAATAAGAATGAACGTAACTTTATAAAACTGAACGTAACTTTCCAAGAAACGATTAAAAATATGCCACTGCAAAAGAAGAAAAACACAATGAAAATGAAAAAATGAACTCAGTCGCACGAATTTAACATGCTCTTCAAATATGCTTTATTCTTTGTTAATGATTTTCAAAGAATCGTTTTCGGGAATCATGGATTCTGAATGCGTTGCCACAACTTTCGCTTATGCTTCGCAAATTTTCGTTTGCTGTTTTGGCACAAACCTCTCGTGGGGGCGGGCTTAACAGCGATCTACTCTGATTGGCTAATGAGCTTTTGATGGACAGTTGCTCTCTGACCTGGAAGCACGGACGGTGACGTCAGTGGCGCAATACGTCGTGCTTTGTTTATAGAAACTATCAGAACTGTTGCACACTGTACATGAATAAAACTTTTATCGATGTTATTGATTAACGTTACTTTAGCAACACGAACTTACTTCAAGCTGCCCTGAGGGACAAGCTGAGGTGGAAGATGATGCTGCTCCGTGTCTTTCCTGGGTGCTCATCTTTAGAATCTAAGAGACGACCGTAGGTTAAATACTAATAACATTAATACTTAATATAAACAAAGCACGACGTATTGCACACCGCAACAGCTTTCCAATATGTGCGCCACTGACGTCACCGTCTGTGCTTCCAGGTCAGAGAGCAACTGTCCATCAAAAGCTCATTAGCCAATCAGAGTAGATCGCTGTTAAGCCCGCCCCCACGAGAGGTTTGTGCCAAAACAGCAAACGAAAATTTGCGAAGCGTAAGCGAAAGTTGTGGCAACGCATTCAGAATCCATGATTCGCGAAAACGATTCTTTGAAAATCATTAACAAAGAATGAAGCATATTTGAAGAGCATGTTAAATTCGTGCGACTGAGTTCATTTTTTCATTTTCATTGTGTTTTTCTTCTTTTGCAGTGGCATATTTTTGATCGTTTCTTGGAAAGTTACGTTCAGTTTTATAAAGTTACGTTCATTCTTATTGGCACAAAAATTATCCCATAGTTCACCCCCCAAAAAAGAGATATTTACTTACCCTATACTAACCTACATATTTTTTTCAGTAAATGAGATTTGTGAGGAACGTTCTTGGAATGTTCTTCCAGTAACGTCAATAGAATGTTATCTGGCCTTTATTAATGTTCTCAAAATGTTAGCACAATAATATTATTTATTAAAGCAACAAGCCCCGTCGGCGCCAACAGCCCTGTGGGCAGCGCCATTGCACTCCGGGCGTCCCGTGTTCAATCCCCATATCTCTCTCCCACTTTGCTTCCTGTCCTTTCTGATCTGTCCTGTCGTAATAAAGGCAAAATGCCAAAATAAATCTAAAAAAAAAAGAAAAGCAATAAGCCCCAAGAAGAAACTCTGCTATGCGTCATGCCTAACAACACGCCTTAGCTGTTATAAAGCGCTTTTCACGATACAAATCGTTGCAAAGCAGCTTTACAGAAAATTAAAGTTTCTACAATATATTTAGTAGTGGCTTACTAGAATAAATTCACTGTAAACCACGGCCTCACAGGGCTTACTTCTTTTATAAAACAGTTATTCCATATATACGTAGTAAGGTTTCACAAAATAAAACAGAGCAAATAAAGAAAAAAAAATTCTTCTACCAAACAGTGTAGTTCCTCAGAAACGGTTGCGGTTGCAACAAAGTGGTTGCCGAGCAACACACAGATGTAAACAAAGGTGCATGTTTTAGAGTAATTTACAACAGCTTTGAACGCAGCTCAACCAATCAGAATTAAGGACCAGAACTATCTGTTCTATAAACATCACTAATGGAATGTTTTTTCTGGAAACATTTTTTTAAATGTTACAGTTGTTTTAGAATGTTCATAGAACACTGAAAAATAACATCCCATAATGTTTGCAAAATGATGAAATGGAATTTGCACAACAATTTTAAAAACTGTATTTGTGTTCACAGAGAACATTCAGAAATAATGTTTCATTAACTTAACTTTATATATATATATATATATATATGTGTGTGTGTTTGGTGTGAGTGAGCTTTTTTTAATGTCTCTTCTGCTCACCAA